>NC_142543.1:768750-922500 GCF_056151865.1 Erythranthe guttata | reverse complement strand
ACGTTTGTGAGGGTCGGCCTTCTATGGATTCTTGGAAGCAAACGTGCCTCAAGTTATGTTGCAGTATATCGGCTAGTAAGTTGTGGTTAACATTGGGCACCTCGTGCACAGCTTTGACGAACCGTTGTACATAGTCCCTTAACGGTTCTCCTTCGCGTTGTTTGACTTTGAAGAGGTATGATCCGGTTTTGGCGTATCTCTTGTTGATGGAATACTGGCTAAGGAAACGTTCCGATAGTTGGCCCAGGCCGTCCAATGATCCTCCAGGCAGGCCGTTGAACCAAGTTTGTGCTTGATCAGTTAAGGTAGTTTGGAAAATTTTGCAGTAGGCGGCATCGCTGAGGCCGTAAAGGTCGATCTTAGCGAAGAAATTGTTAAGGTGAGTTTGAGGATCTCCGGTTCCATCGAATTGGGGCAGATTGGGGATCCTAAATCCGAGCGGTAAAACTTCCTCCATAATGGCCAGAATAAAGGGGCTTATTCGGGCGGGGAGCGTTCCAAAGCGAGCAGCTGATCTCGAAGTTTCTCGCCGTGGGCTTCTCGAATTATTTTTGTTAAAATTTTCACGGTGCCTTCTCGTCTCTTCAGCCTGAGAGTACCTACTCCCATGTTCATCTTGTGGAGAGTTGCCTCGGCGAAAGGAACGTCCGCGATGTCTATCGTCTCGAGGCTCATGGCGTGGGACACTCGGCCGAGAGGATCCACTTCTCTCTCGGCGGTCTCGCGCCGCTCTCTCCCTTGAAGGAGCCCGTTGCCTTAGGGGTCGTGGTGATCGACCACGCGTTTCTCTTCGAGGAGCCTGGTCCGAGGCCGAGCTATGCTGATGCGACCGGGGCTGAGCATACCTTCGGGGAGCCCGTTCTGAAGAAAGGCTTCGGTCGCTGAGCGACACCCTTTCCTCAGAGTCATGGAGTTCTACGATGGGCGAGGTCACATGGACCTGAGCGGGATCCGTGGGATCGCTTTCTGATAGAATCGGCTCTTCGAAATCACTATGGCCTTGAGCGCTGATGTATTGAGCTACTGCGTCCGCTGCTGCCCAAGCCGCTGCCTTGGCCGCGGTCTCGTCCATCATTGTTTGCAACTCTTCCGTCGTCATCTGGATGATCGGCACTGAAGGTCCCGCCGTGTTGGTTGCTCCCGCTGTCCTCTTTCTTCGAGGCGGATCAGGGATCCCGCCGCCGGCTCCCTGCTGAGGCAGATTGAGACTACCTTGACCACCTCCTCCCGTGTCACGTGATCGAGTTTGCATTCCCACAGACGGCGCCAGAATGATGTTGCCCAAATGAGGTCTGAACAACCCAACTGTCTTTGAGCTCAAGATGATAGAGAATGCCGAGAGTCACTGCCACGTGTCCGACGTAGTCGAAGGGACTGCCGTTAACCTACAAAACAATTGAAACACTAGATGACACGCCGGGTTTGGCCCGGCGATTATCCTCCGACGCTCAAGTCAGAAGATGTAATAATATAAGCAAATAATAATAATAATTAATTGCCAAATTAGAGTGTACCTTCCTATGTGAAATGAAACATACATTTATAGGTGGATGAATAGGTAGGACTTTCGTAGAAATCCGATGTGGAACAAAATGTAATCTAATTGAGTTTTCACACACAATTAGATTAATTAGGGCAATTTGGGCCTAATCTTAATTAGGTTTATGGGCATAATTATGATTTTACACATCATATATATATATATATATATATATATATATATATATATATATATATATATATATAGATAGATATATATACCGAGACAAGAATATATAATTTCTTATCGATTCGTGAATTTGTTTTTCTTGATGTATTTTGGTGACACATACATCAGGGACCAAAATGCTGAAAATTTGAGTTGGACAAATATAGCTAGTGAATAGAAGCTTTTCTTAATTGAAATATATAATATTGGGGATGATTTTATAATTTTATTAAAAATTTGTTGATTCTTTTTATTTAGAGTTTCTGTTTTTAGCTTTTTTTTTTTTTTTTGGCAAGGTTTCTGCTTTATTCTAATACTATTTATAAGTACATAATAAAAATGCGTATTGTACAAGTGTTTATTGATCAAGTACATCGAATATTGTTGGATCTTTATTATTAAAAAAATGGAATATTGTAGGATATACATAAGCTTTCCTATAAAAGTTTCCCGGATCATGAATGAATTTTCTCAAACAAATTCATTCACAATTTGTTTTTCTTCCGTCATATATATATATATATAATTCCTTCTTTATGTTGGCAGAATATCATCACTAATTAACTGGACATACCTGCACTTAATTTCTAACATAAAATTTAGCGAAGAATAAATATATAGCAAAACACATTGTTATGTTTTTCACTATCTTGATAAACATGCATCATGCACTAATTAATTGATAACGAAAGACGTGTCCTATCTTTTTCCCATTTTTTTGTGTTTTATAATGAGATGAATGTGCTCCGTCGCCCCATCCGTAGATAAAAGCCGCGTCGCTAAATTTTAGTTACGAACGTGTTTCATCTGTCGCTAATTTAGTTACAGAATAATCCGTCACTAATAATAATAGTGACGTCGCTAACTCTGGTCAACAAACTGAAGCCGTTTTGACTTTTAGCAATAGATTAGTAGCCGTCGCTAACTTTCCGTTGCCTTACTCAACACATATGTCGTTAGTTCCATCGCTAAATCCGTAGCTAATTGAGACCAAAATTCAACTTGAAAGGGATACATCCGTCGTTCAATCCGTCGCAAAAATTATGTAAAATTTCAAAAAAAAAAAAAATTTAAAATGTGATTGATACCATTTTTAAATACAGGATTTATGATAGTATACACTAACAAAAATATTATAGAATGCATTCTGACAATGGTGCCAAAGTTTGCTGCGTAGTTAAAATAAAACAAATTCATTCATATCCTATAAATTCTTAACTAGCTACACTCACATTAAGTCTTATCCTAAAATTCCATTGACAAGCAACACCGACTCTATATCTACAGTAGATTCTTGAAAGTGACTTTGATGCATTGCTTGAGTGGCAACCTGAAAAAATCGAAGATACAAAATGCATTCAGCAATGACCATAATTTAAGACATGAAGAATTATAGAGAATTCATCCATACTCTAATAAAAAAATCAAACATATATATCGTACAACGACACGTATTACTAAGTACGTAAAATATTAACTTGACAACAAAACCATAGAAAATAGGTAAATACTTACTTGGCCACAAACCCATAAAACCACTACATCGAATCATCAAATCTTGATCATTCTCATAAATCATGTTACTTTGTACAAGCAAGTCAGACTAAACTGTGTATCTGCAATAGGAAAGCAAAGCAACTCAACGATGTACCATGTATGTTTGCAAAAAACTAGCATATAACACACTGTAGATGAAACATAAAAGATAACAAGTATTTTAACCATGGTTAAAACTGAACTCCAACAAACAAACTGATACTGACCCAATCAGCAGTAAATTTCAATTATAAGAAATAAAAAATGCTATATCTAAAGACTTCCTTGCTATCAGTCAACTAAATTTGGTATACTCAACTTATGTTCACAACATTAAAAAAATCACCATTGAAACGTAAAATGAAGGGAGTTTCTTGAATAAAATTCAAGCAACATTTTTTTTCTACAAGACTACTCTTCTCATGCCTCAACCATGAATAACAACAGTAGACCCATAATTCATAATTAAACTTCAGAAAAGAAAAAAATATAAGTGAGGATAAAACAATTCAATGCACATAAATTTCTGCTTGCTTGCAATATTTAAGTAGTTTGAAAACATTTAACCTGAATGTTGACGACGTCAACAATTTATTTCTTCATTTCTACTGAAAATTTCAAAACACAACTTGTCTTTACAGGTCTAGAGATACAATCGTTAACTGATGTAATGAAGAATAAAACAATAAAACAAAAAACAAAAACAATAGAATATGCAAAGCCTTGAAAAAAGGAAATGAATTAGTTGAATAACCAAGCCACATTAAACAAATAATAAAAAAAAAAAATCAACCAGATATTTCGTGATGGAAAAAGAAAAGATATTTCGTCGATTCATAGATAAAATGTTCGTGTCTATGTACATATTTATTCATACTGCTATATAAAATTTAAACATGCATAAATAGACATAAGAATCATACATAGACCTTCTACTGGGTATTAGATGATAATCCTAATGATATTCACCGGTCTTCACCATTCTGATCCAAGACATAAAAAGAAATGCCCAAAAATTCAATCACATGCTTCTCAATCAAGACACATTAAGCATAAAACAGAGTTCTACAATATAAGAGTAATTTAAGAGAGGAATTTTTTTTTTGTTTTTGGGGACTAAAGTGTACTAAATTAAAAGGTTGAGAGGGCGAAAGTGCATTAACTAATAATAAATACAAAAAAAAATCAGCTTGAAAAAAAGAAAACTTGGGGCCTGGGGGGCGGGGGCCACCCCAGCCAGAGGCATGGGTACGCCCCTGTTAATATATATATATATATATATATATATATATATATATATATATATATAAGTTTTACCGAGACAAGAATATATAATTTCTTATCGATTCGCGAATTTGTTTTTCTTGATGTATTTTGGTGACACATACATCAGGGACCAAAAGGCTAAAAATTTGTGGTTGGACAAATATAGCTAGTGAATAGAAGTTTTTCTTAAATGAAGTATATAATAATGAGGATGATTTTATAAATATACTAAAAATTTGTTGATTCCTTCTATTTAGAGTTTCTGTTTTTGCTTTTTTTTTTTTTTTTTGGCAAGATTTCTGCTTTATTTTAATACTATTTATAAGTACATAATAAAAATGCATATTGTACAAGTGTTTATTGATCAAGTACATCGAATAATGTTGGATATTTATTATTAAAAAAAAAAAGGGAATATTGTAGGATACACATAAGCTTTCCTATAAAAGTTTCCCGGATCATGAATGAATTTTCTCAAACAAATTCATTCACAATTTGTTTTTCTTCCGTCATACATACGTACCCATTTTTTTCTTTTTATCTCTTTTCTTCTCTTCCCATGTCGTTATGGAAATAGCAGAACAACATAGAACAGAGCACCTGAATGGTGAACAAAATACATCAATTGATAGGCTTGTCAATTTGCCAGACCCAATCCTCCTGCACATTCTCTCGTTTCTCCCAACCAAGCTCTCTGCCACAACCAGTGTTTTAGCTAGAAGATTGAGGTTTCTATGGGCTTATGTCCCAAATTTTGATCTTTGTTTTCTTACTAGCGTTTTGCCTCTACGACTCTTCACATTCAAAACCCTCGTTAATTTAAGGTTGGAATCATGTGGTGTCATCCCCATGGAAGCCCCCGTGTGCTTGCCTTGCCTCAAGAAGCTTCGACTATCATTTGTTCAGTACGAAGCCGACGAGACCCTGCAACACCTCATCTCTCGATGCCCAGTGCTGGAGGAGTTGGATATCGAATCTTTCGACGAACTGATTTCTTGTATTATATCTTCACCGACCATAAAAAGGCTTAGTGTTTTTTTTTATCCCGAAGATATGGGATACCAGCATAATCACATTTTGGAGATAGATACACCTGCTCTACCACATCTCAAAATAGTTGATCACACATCCCATCATATCAAATCTGGAAAGCTGCATTTCTTAATCGAATAAGATATATACCATAAGGTTTACCATATACGAGATGAATCACACTATTCTCGTTCCATTCTGGAGTTTATTGATAGTCTCAGCAATGTTAAGTGCTTAAAATTAATGGGGAGTTATTGGAAGGTCACGCATTCGATCTTTTCATCAACTGATTTAATTATCCTTCATTTTCAGTAGTGGTGGTGAGTATTATTAATTAATTTTGTTTTGTTGTGCATTTATGTATTGATTGTCGATTCAGAAATCTCTGCCTAGAAGACAATGAGTTTTTACAATTTAACCAATCTTGAATTGGCTGACTATTTCCGTTTTCTCTCGAAGTTTATCGAAAATGCTGATCATCTCGAATTTCTTTTTATATGAGGGGTTGGTTGATGCACTGAAGCCTTTTAGCCTTGTCTCCCTTTTTTTTATGTTTTCAATTTGTTGTCTTATTCTTTGTCTTTCATGTCATGCAGGTTGCCTATGCAAGAGATTGGAAAGAACCCCAACAAGTGCCAAGATGCCTTTTATCCGTCCAAACTTAAGCAAATAATTTAACAAAAATGTCTTAAAGTTGGAAAAATTATACCTCAAATAAGTTACTTTGTTAATGGTAAAATCTTTACAAGATCATGATAAATATAACGGGCACAAGAATTAAAAGAAAATGTTAGCAATGTTATATATATATTTATATATATATATATATATATATATATATATATATATATATATATATATATATATATATATATATATATTTAATTTCTTCTTTATGTTGGCAGAATACCATCACTGATTACTTGGACATAGCTGCACTTAATTTCTAACATAAAATTTATCGAAGAATAAATATATAGCAAAACACATTGTTATGTTTTTCACTATCTTGATAAACATGCATCATGCACTAATTAATTGATAACGAAAGACGTGTCCTATTATTTCCCTATTTTTTTGTGTAGTATAATGAGATGAATGTGCTACGTAATTTTAAGGAATATATACTTTTTGTTTTTGTTAAGGAATAATATATATATATATATATATATATATATATATATATATATATATATATATATATATATATATATATATATATATATATATATATATATATATATATATATATATATATATATATAGAGAGAGAGAGAGAGAGAGAGAGAGGGGGGTGGACCCTGGGATTTTTCTTGGGGCTGAAATATTATAAGGGTAATTTAAGAGAATATTTTTTTTGTTTTTGGGGACTAATAAGTGTAAAATATTAAAAGTTTGAGGGGCGAAAGTGTATTAACTAATACATAAATACAAAAAAAACAATCAGTTTAAAAAAAGAAAACGTGGGGCCTGTGAGGCGGGGGCCACCCCAGCCATAGGCATGGGTACCCCTGTTAATATATATATATATATATATATATATATATATATATATATATATATATATATATATATATATATATATATATATATATATATATATATTAACAGGGGTACCCATGCCTATGGCTGGGGTGGCCCCCGCCCCACAGGCCCCATATATATATATATATATATATATATATATATATATATATATATATATATATATATATATATATATATATATATATTAACAGGGGTACCCATGCCTATGGTTGGGGGGCCCCGCCCTACAGGCCTCAAGTTTTCTTTTTTAAAGCTGATCTTTTTTTTTTGTATTTATGTATTAGTTAATGCACTTTCATCCAATCAAACTTTTAATTTTGTACACTTTATTAGTCCTCAAAAACAAAAAAATACTTCTATTAAATTACCCTAATATTTCAGCCCCCAAGAAAAACCCCTGGATCTGCCCCTTTATATATATATATATATATATATATATATATATATATATATATATATATATATATATATATATATATATATATATATATATATATATATATATATATATATACCGAGACAAGAATATATAATTTCTTATCGATTCGTGAATTTGTTTTTCTTGATGTATTTTGGTGACACGTACATCAGAGACCAAAATGCTGAAAATTTGAGTTGGACAAATATAACTAGTGAATAGAAGTTTTTCTTAATTGAAGTATATAATATTGAGGATGATTTTATAAATATACTAAAAATTTGGTGATTCCTTTTATTTAGAGTTTCTGCTTTTGCTTTTTTTTTTTTTTTGGCAAGCTTTCTATTTTATTCTAATACTATTTATAAGTACATAATAAAAATGCGTATTGTACAAGTGTTTATTGATCAAGTACATCGAATATTGTTGGATCATTATTATTAAAAAAAAGGGAATATTGTAGGATACACATAAGCTTTCCTATAAAAGTTTCTCGGATCATGAATGAATTTTCTCAAACAAATTCATTCACAATTTGTTTTTCTTCCGTCATACATACGTACCCATTTTTTTCTTTTTATCTCTTTTCTTCTCTTCCCATGTCGTTATGGAAATAGCAGAACAACATAGAACAGAGCACCTGAATGGTGAACAAAATACATCAATTGATAGGCTTGTCAATTTGCCAGACCCAATCCTCCTGCACATTCTCTCGTTTCTCCCAACCAAGCTCTCTGCCACAACCAGTGTTTTAGCTAGAAGATTGAGGTTTCTATGGGCTTATGTCCCAAATTTTGATCTTTGTTTTCTTACTAGCGTTTTGCCTCTACGACTCTTCACATTCAAAACCCTCGTTAATTTAAGGTTGGAATCATGTGGTGTCATCCCCATGGAAGCCCCCGTGTGCTTGCCTTGCCTCAAGAAGCTTCGACTATCATCTGTTCAGTACGAAGCCGACGAGTCCCTTCAACACCTCATCTCTCGATGCCCAGTGCTGGAGGAGTTGGATATCGAATCTTTCGACGAACTGATTTCTTGTATTATATCTTCACCGACCATAAAAAGGCTCAGTTTTTTTTTTGATTCCGAAGATATGTGATACCAACATTATCACATTCTGGAGATAGATACACCTGCTCTAACACATCTCAAGATAGTTGATCACACATCCCATCATATCAAATTTGGAAAGCTGCATTTCTTAATCGAAGAAGATATATACCATAAGGTTTACCATATATGAGATGACCCACACTATTCTCGTTCCATTCTGGAGTTGATTGATAGTCTCAGCAATGTTAAGTGCTTAAAACTAATGGGGAGTTATTGGAAGGTCACGCATTCGATCTTTTCATCAACTGATTTAATTATCCTTCATTTTCAGTACTGGTGGTGAGTATTATTAATTATTTTTTGTTTTGTTGTGCATTTATGTACTGATTGTCGATTCAGAAATCTCTGCCTGGAAGACTACGAGTTTTTACAATTTAACCAATCTTGAATTGGCTGACCATTTTCGTTTTCTCTCGAAATCCGAGGGGTTGGTTGATGCACTGAAGCCTTTTAGCCTTGTCTCCCTTTTTTTTCTGTTTTTAATTTGTTGTCTTATTCTTTGTCTTTCATATCATGTAGGTTGCCTATGCAAGAGATTGGAAAGAACCCCAACAAGTGCCAAGATGCCTAATATCACATCTTAGAATAATAAGGCTTGGTGTAAACATCCGTTCAAGGTACGATCTGGAGATTGTTAGCTATCTCTTGAGGAATGGTAAAGTCTTGAAGAGGATTGAAATAGCACATGATCCCCTCTTCTGCGATTTCGAGATGAGAAATGATATTTACCGGTAAATCTCAATACTGTTGAAACGAACATCTAATATATGTGAAGCTGTCTTAGTTAATGAAGTTAAGTTGTTAAATTATACTTATGGATTCGAGTAGTCTTTGGCTTACATGACTTGATCAATTTAAATATTATAAAGTGAATTTAATTAACTTTTTGCAAATATGATAAAGCATAACCATTAATGTCTGAGAGAAAAAGAAATTTGTATGTCAACTTATCTCGCTCAGTTCTATTGAGCAGCCATTTATTTAAATAATTGATGGATAAATTGTATGTTTTCTTTTTTTGGCGTGCTAAATTTCACACTAAAATTTACTAAATCACGGACATAAATTAGAAAACATTTTCTCCCTATTTCATATTTTCTGACTTCTCTCTAGCGTTTGCAAAATCGTTCAAAGCCGTCAAAAATCATTTTCTTTGACGTAATAATTTTAAAATAATAAGTTCAATATCTTTGGACAACAATCCTCTCCAAACTGAGGTAATATTTTAATTGTTTTTTCTTTTCCGAAAATTCGTCAACTTTACTGTGAGCAAACACTTCGTGCGCTCACCCGGTATAGAAGGCGGCTAAAGTGTGCACAATCTCAATACAAACGGCAGCCAACTTGGAAGCGAGCACACCACATGTTGTGTGCGCGATACAATGCTTCCACGGCCTAGGTGGGTGCGGTTCGTGTTGCTCCCCCTCCATTTTTGGGCGCCTCTTCATTTTTTAGGGTTAAATACGAAAAACATCCATGTATTATGGACTTTGTAACATATACTCCCCGTACTATACATAAATACAAAACTCCCCCTATTGTTACATTTTTTCAAAATCTGACGAAAATACCTCTGCTAAAGCCTATAAAAATAGGGTTTGTTTGAGCCATTTTCCAATATATTTTCTTACATTTTCGATCAATTTTACTTCAGAAATTTTGGTATTTTTAGTTTTTTCTACAAAACATCTAATTGCTTAGATTTTTTTTTTAAATTTTCTTAATAAAACCTTTTATTTTTGTCATTTTGAATTTCTTCATTTTTTTTCTTAAATGTCTTTCGGTAGTTCAAATTCTCAACAATCATAGAATTGTAAAGATGTTTGTAATATTAGGATGTGTGAACTACCGGAAGACATTTAAGACAAATATTAAGAAACTCAAAATGACAAAAATAAAAGGTTTTATTCAGAAAATATATATATATAAAAAAAAAAAAAAAAAAAGAGCAATTAGATGTTTTGGAAAAAAAAATATAAATACCAAAATTTTCCAAATAAAATGGACTGAAAATGGTAAAGGAATATAATCGAAAATGACTCGAACAAACCATTATATATATATATATATATATATATATATATATATATATATATATATATATATATATATTCTTTAACATGGGTATTTTCGTCATATTTTGGAGAAAATGTAACAGTAGTAGGTTTTTGTATTTATGTGTAGTACAAGAGGTATATAATACGAAGTTCATAGTACGGGTGTTATTGTATTTAACCCTTTTTTATTTAAATTAAAAAACATTTCTTAACATTTATTCAATAATTAATTATTAGCCTTTTTGTTATTAATTATTTATCAATAGCTTTTTTTTGTTATTAGTTATTTATCAATATTTATTAACTATTAAACATTTAATAAAGGGTTTATTAGGGATAACCCCCTTGTTCATATTTTCTAATGAGGTAGATCCAATTTTTTTTCCACTTTTTGAGATAGACCCAATTTTGCCAACTTGGCAAAATATATTATATAATTTTCCTTTAATACCCCTGTTTATTTTTAAACGGCATTTAATTCCTTTAATACGTGATTTGAGATTTGCTGATATGTTGCCTAAAATCACGGAATAATATTACGTGAGATCATTGGCCGTTATACCAAATCGTGTATAATATTTTCGGATGTTCTCTTTCAGCGTTCCAAGGGTTTTTATATCTTTGAAGATTTCTGCACCGTCGTGGAAATAGGATTGAATTGAGCGCTCATCTGTTGGACGTTGTTAACCGGGTATGAATGCGTTTTTCGATTTATTTTTCGTTCAATGGCTAGGATCGTCGTGTACGGTGGTTAGAAATTTTAAGAGTTGTGTTGATACTTGATTATATTATGTAGAACATTTTTTAACAAAATTATTCTGTCATATATACATCGTTAATTTTGGCGGATGATGTTTGTTTGGAAGAGGATTGACAGAGTTAGATAAGGATTGTTCACGCAGATTGGACCAGAGTTATTTTATATGAACATCGTAGTTGGTTTACGTAGTAATTGAAATAACTGTCCGCGGTCGTGGAGTTCATGTGTCTGATCCCGGTCGATAGTTGATTTATTTGTTTATAACAGCGGATTTTAGGACGCTGGGTAGTACATTAAAATATACTTTGTAGTCTTTTTTAAGTTATCGTATGAATTTTGCATTTTAAGTTTATTTTTTATCATATTAATATATTTTTTAGTATTTTGTATTTTTAATGTCGTATCATGATTCAAGGTTTTTATCGATGGCGAATTTTGTACGGATTTTGTTGAGATTTGGTGGGTTGGTTGCTATAAAGAGATGTTCGAATGGGTTTACTCGCGGTTCATTTGTTGCATTTGTTATTTCAAAGTGGCCACAACTCGATGGGTGGGATATAAGCATGACATACAGGCTGGAAGGCGTTGGTGAATGTATCTTGGCTGACGATGAGGACATGATTTCGAGGTTTGGCGGGTTGGTTGCTATAAAGAGGTGTTTACGATGTAATGGCTCGGTAACGTCGGTTAAGTGCTAAACCGTTGTAATACAGTAGTATACTATTATGAATACCATATGATACTACCATTATCATTTTATTATACTATTATGAGATTATTAATGTACTAGAGTTTTTTAACTCGACATATTAGTTTGATTGTGTTATGATGTGTTTTAAGTATTTTATCAAAACTCTAGATTGAAATTATGAGATTATTAATGTACTATTTTATTGGTTATGGTGGAATACTTTACGTTGGTTTTGTTCTCAATGTTCTTGTCATTTCAGTGGTGTATTGTTTGTAACACAATTTCATATCACTACTATAACCGTAATATACTATCATAGCAGATTAATGTACTATATTGAAATTATTAATATACTATGTGGTTGAATAATACGGGATCCATAGTCGATTAACGAGATCCATAGTCGAATTAGATCAATGAGATAGTCTATTACATGATATAATGAAAATTACCCTAATTGATTAGTATTTCAAACAAACATATTATTTAGTTTCCATTTATATTATTATTTTTTCATATATATTTATTATTTACCCTAATCGTTTTTATATAATAAGGAAAATTACCCTAATTGATTAGTATTTCAAACAAACATATTATTCAGTTTCCATATATATTATTATTATTATTATTCTATGGTTTTGATGATTCTTCGGCCCATAGTCGATTAACGAGATCCATAGTAAAATTATACCAGTGGGATAGTATATTACACGATATGGGATAGTATATTAACACAGATGTAATTCGACTATGCATCTCGTTAATCAACTATGGGCTGAAGAATTATCAAAACCCTAGATTTGAGTAATCCTAGATTTGAGTAACCCTAGATTAGAGCAGTGACGGCGGCCCATAGTCGATTAACGAGATCCATAGTCAAATTATATCAGTGGGATAGTTTATTAGTATATTATCGGTTTCGTTGGGCCAAATTACGTGAGTTTGCCAGAGATTTGCTGCCCAAGTATTTCAAGCACAACAATTTCTCCAGTTTCGTTCGGCAACTGAATACTTACGTGAGCTTTTGCTAATCGAATCCTTCGATCTGTAACGAGGAATTTTGGTTTTTTTTTTTCGGTTATTGATTGAGTTGCTTATCTGATGAATTTTTAGGGATTTGGGAAGGTTATGCCTGATCGGTGGGAGTTCTCCAATGAATGCTTTCGAAAAGACGAGAAAAGGCTGTTGTGCGAAATCCAGCGCCGGAAAATTGCTACGACGCTGCACCACAGCGGACGGTGTCTCCATCGGACTCCGGCGAGGAGCAAGTACTTTCCTCATCTAATTCCCCCGGCACCGTCCGCGAGATCCGTATAAATTTCTGGTTTTGAGAGGTTTGCAGATTTTTTGGTAGTGAGTTTGTGGGGATAGTGTTTTAACGGGAAAATAGGGTGGGATTTGATATTATTTCAAAAGGTAAAGTAACGGGATTTGTGGGATTTGATTGAGGGTACTTATGTAATTTAGAAAAGTTTGGGTTTTTATCAAAATGGCAAATTTAAGTTTGGGTCTACCCCTATTATTTGAATGTCTAAGGGGGTTATATCTAATAGACCCTTTAATAAAATGTGTAATTAAATGATTATTTACATTAATTATTATTTAACAAACATAACCAAACAACTAATAAATGATATTAAATTGAAAATAAAAAAATAATTTCCCACCCACGGCGGCCAACCATCCTAACCCCACGCCCCACCCTGCACGCCTGCCATGGGCGCCACCTGCTCCTACCTTCGTTCGTCGCCGACAACTCACAGTCCAACATTCCACCGGGGACCCAATATCTCCGGCAACCCAACTCCACCAGTGAACTCCGACTCCACGACCATATAAACTTCAAACCTTTTTTTTTTCTTTTCGAAAACTCCACATCGTAAATTCATCTCAATTCGATCCAAAACTAAAACTAATAACGAAAGATAGAATGATTACTTGATTGTTGATTTTAGAGTAAATTTGTCAATATTATCCTCTAACTCTTATCTTGAACACTAGGGGCTGTTTCTGTATGTGATTTTGAGAAGAAAAAAAATGAGGGTAAAAGAAGAACGATGGGAAATGTTTTTGGACTTTTAGAGAGAGAAAATATTTTAATTGCGTGGGATTTTGTAATTTTTGTGCAGGATTTAGCATTTAAGTTTCTTTTTATATAAATCCTTTTTTCTTCTCGGCCGGGATCTTAAGTCTTAATGCATTGACTATATTGTGTTGTTATTTAAATATAATATTTTTAAATTTATTGAGTTAAATTTAAAATAAGAATGAATAGTGCCTGAATATGTATTTCTTATAGCTGCGCCTTATGTTTGGTTTTTAGCTTATAAATTTGTCAAAAATTTAAGAATGTATGCATTTGTAATGATAAGCCCAAAAATTTCGATCATGCCCACAGGTGCCAATATCAAGAACGCACTAACGAAAATGATCGATCGGGCAGAAAAAGGAGACATCTTGTTTTTCCATTACTCTGGCCATGGTACTTTGATCAATAAAAATTCATCCAAGAAAGAGGAAGCAATTGTACCTTGTGATTTCAATCTCATCACCAGTAAGTTTATAGATCATTTTTTGATTTCAAAAAATAAAATTAGGAACTTGAATAATTTAACAATTTGATTGATACCTTTTTCGGCAGGTGCGGATTTCAGGCAGCTTGTAAATCGTGTTCCGAAAGGAGCAACTTTTACTATCCTGTCCGATTCTTGCCACAGTGGAGGGCTTATAGACAAAGAAACAGAGCAAATAGGCCCTGAAAAAGAAAAAGAAAACGCCATTAATCGGGATTCTTACAAGACGAAAGAGATTCCATTTGAATCATTACTGCAATACTTCACATCTTTAACAAACAAAATCAACAGAGACATAGGCACACACTTGCTCGAAGTATTCGGACAAGATGCTAGCCTCATGTTTAACGAGCTAGAGCCCATCCGAAAGAAGCCGTTGAAGCCAGACGAAGGAATCTTGCTTAGTGGCTGCCAAACAAATGAAACTTCAGCTGATGTGGAAATTAATAATATGGATAATGGAAGAAAACCTTGTGGAGCATTTAGTAATGCTGTTCAAATGGTCTTGAAGGAAAATCGAGGCCCGTTGAGCAACAGACAAATTGTGATGCTGGCTAGAAAGATTCTGATGATGCAGCACTTCACAACCAGCATCCTTGTCTCTATTGCAGTGACGAGAATGCCGATGAAATGTTCTTGAATCCACCACAGAAGCCATGTCATGTGCATGAGATATAGCATGTGTAAATCCTGCCTTAAGTTCTTGTTTATTATGACAAGAGGATAATAAGATTTGTGCAAAATGTAATCATTTGTTCAAAATTAAACTAAAGAAAGTATATTGACATAAAACAACTACATCGAAAAAAAAAAAAGGAAAACTGGTAACAAACTATAGGTCATGCCAAACATTAAAATCTGTAGTGGATGCATTGTAATTGATTACACTATCTTGGCACCCTAAGAAAAATGTGCTTCGAGCAGAATCTATATTCAGCAAAGCATGTGCGGACCCACTAGAACTAGCTGCAACCGCAACTTCATCGGCACCAACTGTTACCTCAGAGTATCCACTTGTCACTGCATTGTTTTCCAGCTGCACGTTTTAATCACCATTATGGGGTTCAATAACAAGTTGCCGACATGAAATTAGAGAACTTGAATATCAAATAATATTAATATCAAAGTTTACAACAAATAAATGAAGTCTACATGAAATCGGAATTAAAGGCCTTCAGTTGCTATTAGTTTTTAGTTGTGCTGCTGTCTGTTTCTCCACTTATCCATTTTGAGCTCTTTCGAGAAATCTACTATATACTATCACTGTATATACAGCAATTCAACGTGGTTTTTTTTTACCTTACAAAATTATATGTAAATTTGCATCACTGGTAGTATACTAAGCAATCTGCAGAACCCCCACCCCCACCCCCCACCCCCGCCATGTGTACCGAAAAGTTTGGTTGAATGGTACATCAAATTTCATGAAAAATGAAATACTAAGCATAAAACAAAAGTTGAATATAAAAACAGGCAAAAAAACCATGCGAAGTTTTCACTTACCTATTTCGATTATGTTGTCAGGAAATACTTATAAAACGTAAATACTAAAGTCTAATCAAAACAGAAGTGATTTTAACCAGAGCATTTCATTCCTCTCTTTTTTTTTCCGTAGCATTCCGGAACGTGTAAAATGGCCATTATTTGGAGTCAAATTGTTTAAAAGATTACTGGTTCATAATAATTTAAAACTCACAAAATATTTTGGAGTACCGAATACATGTATCTAGATAAGAAAGGGAATGCATACATACCCTCAACACAGTTTTAGCTCCCCAAACTACAAACGTCTCGTTGCAAGTATGGTGTCGATGGTTTCCCCTCATACTTCCAGGTCGGATCTCACCGACATGAATCGAAGCACAAGAAACTGCTCCTCCTGCAAATTACACGTCACCCCTCGTTGAGTAACATTACAAAAATATGCAACAAAACTATACTGTAACTACACACTGAAAAAGACATAAATACTAAACATTTTGGACTAAGCAAGTTAAAGCAGCTTCATAGTAGTGTACATTACGCACTAATAGTAGTACGGTAGTTCACCCCCCTTTATCTGCTACTTCCACAATTACCAATACCTAACTCTCATCAACGAAACCTACTAATTAAATGCATCATGATTCTACCTTCTCCAAATCACCAGTAAATAAGGAAAAAAATAATAAATTAAAAAAAAAAAAAAAAAAAAAAACCTGAAATTCCAGCATCCAAAGCAAGTAAAACGGGATCAATCAACCAGCCACGTTTATCCTTCATCACGAGAGAAGAAGAGGAGGAGAATTTCACAACGTTGGCAGTAGAATCCTTCAAAAACCCGCCCAATTTGTCGTTCGCGGTGTACGAGGATTGGTGGAAAGGTGTGGCATAACGGTGCTGGAATCTAAGAGAAATCCATGTGAGGATGAGGAAGAAGGAGAGGAGAAAGGGGATCGCGTGGGGCTTTCTGAGGAAAACTTTGACGGATGTTAGAAGATTCGACGCTGTGTGTGGGGTTTGGAATTGAAACTGTGGAATTGGGTCCGAAATCGGGAGTTGGTTCAGGGAATAAGACGTTCTTCTCGGATTCGCCATTTTTTTTGTCTTCTCAATTTCAGGATACCGGTGCTTCCTAGCGGCGGAGCTCGTGCCTCGTCTCCGGTGAATGTTGCAGAACAACCAGAAGAGTGTGTGTGTGCGTGTGTGCGCGCGTGTGAGCGTGGAGAGAGACAGAGAAAATGGAGGGAGGAAGTTTTGTTGTTGTCTAATCCGACGTCGTTTCCTTGTGAGTTTTTCTTTTTCCTTTCATTTTTTATTTTTTATTTTTTTTCTTGAATATTTATATTGGTTTGTTGTGATTAATAATTGACAAAATATTATAATTAATGTATCTTGAGATATTATGCCCTGTTATAATTCTATTATATATTCTGTTATAATGCGAAACTTTGGAGTACAAATTTATATATTTTGAATTGGTATTAATCAAAGTTCTAAAAGGCGGTTATCGGGTACGTGGCGGTTTGGGACCGCCACACAATAAATCGGCGCGGCGGTGATTTATCGGAGATAAATCAGAAATATATCGGTTTTTAAATTTAGTATAATATATTTCTAAAAAAATATTTGTAAATACTCAAAATATATATAAAAGAATATTTAAACATAATTCTATCATATCATTCATATGTTATTATATAATTTTAATTACTCAATAAATAACAAAAATTTAAAAATAATAAGATGATAATATAATAAAAGATTCTTACGAAATACAAATACTACGCAAGTCTTTCGCATCAATAATTAATATAAACACAACAAAGCATAAACTACGGGGTAGTACTTGGTTTGGTTTTGGAAGTTGAAAGAATTGGAGAAAAACAAAAAATCAAAACATATTTTCATTTTAATTTAAATTAAAAAAAAAAAAAAAAAAACCCGATTTGTTGACCGATATATCGGTTTGACCCGCCAAAAAACCGCCGCAAACCGCCTCGCCATAAAAAACCGATATTCCAAACCGCCTCAACAAAATCGTAAAGGTTTATAACCGATACCGATATGGCGGCCGAAAGATCGACCGCCACGACCGCTATTTAGAATACTGGTATTAATAGATGTCACCATATAGAATTCCTACTCCATTAAAATAAAATAATAATAATAAATAAAAACACTAATTGAGAGTTAGTTCCTACATTGTCAAAAAAAAAAAATCACAAGAAATTAGACCAGCAATTATTTCATAACACTAGTAATACATACATATACCTAAATTAAATTAGTCTAGTTTCTTAAGATCACAAAAATTCCGGGGTTTCGGGTTATTAATCATCTTCAATGGTGCTTTCGGGTCAAGTAGAAAAGATCGTCTTAAGGGAGTGCCAGAAAAGGTCTGAAGGTCATAACCAGGCCGACAAGCTCGACTATATTCAATGTGAAGAAAACCAGGTGAACACCTGCATTACAAAAATAAAATAAAAAATGTTGTCGAGAATTACGGTTTCATTACACATGCCAACTATTCGGTCACACGAGAAATTCTTGCGGATTTAGTTACCTGGTAGGAAGTCGTTTTCCTGACGGCTTTGAGCCCAAGATAGTCTGAAGAAAATCGAGTTATACAAAAGATTTCATGTGAAGAAAATATAACTAATTACTTGAATATACGCAATGCATGCAACCACTTGAATCACTTTCATCATTTATATCAATCACATGGAAGGATCGAACCAAGTTACTTCGATACACGATAAAATATACTCGAGTGAAGTAATAATAAAATATAATATATTTTTTGTTAAAAGAAAAACTCACAGGGAACCTCCGGCTGCGGGACCAATTGCTTTGAAAAGAGACATAGCAGACATAGATATGCCGTTTGCAGCTCCTCTTTGTTCTTGAGGCTGCAAAATTTTGTATCGGTAAAGATTTTTATCTAAACTGAAAATAGAAAAGATTAAAAAAGAATTTTGGAACCTACCACAGCTCTGTTTTGAATCACTAACAGCCCCGTTGTAATGGCTATCTGGAATATATATATATATATATATATATATATATATATATATATATATATATATATATATATATATATATATATATATATATATACATATCATGAATCAGTAGAACGATAAAAATCGGTGCAGGGCAATAAAAACGACGAACAAAATGAACTAAGAGAAAACAAATCTTTATAGAAATTGAAAATAAATAAATAAAATAGCTTGGAACTTACAGAGAGTATGTTCTTCACCATGGAAGCACAATTAAGCACTAAGAAGAGTATCGAACCGGATAACTTGGCTATAAAGGGGTAGCTTGTTAACAATGGAATTGAAATTACCTGAAAAGAGGACGAACATTCGAATGGCGTTGACCGAAATGAAAACAAAAAAAAAAAAAAATGTATATATATATATATATATATATATATATATATATATATATATATATATATATATATATATATATATATATCTATATATATATATATATATATATATATATATATATATATAAATAAAAATAAAAATAAAAATAAGCAATAAGAGTTTTAGAGGAAACCTACAGCTCCAATACGAGAAACCGTGACAGATCCCAATATCCTCTCTACCCAAGTATATAAAAAGAGCTGAAAGAATAACATACCAAATCCTGAATTGTCAACAAATTTGAATTAGATAAATCAAAATTCGGTAAATATTCGACTGGTGTATATTTATATAAATATATATTATGTGCACCAGTTTAAAAGGAAAATAAAAATGATTATTTTGCACCTGTGATGGAAAGAACTTCACCAACATCTGCTGTGGTAAAACTTAATCCGCCTAGCTTCCGTGGACTGACGGCCCACAGTGAGAATATCTTAACAAATAAAATAGATAATTTATAAATATAGAGCAATTCCGGTTTCGAAATATTAAAATGTTTTTTTTCGTTTCTGAACAATTAAAGATGTGTGCACATTGTCTCTTTACTGATTTAACTCAAATAGAAATTAACCATATCGTAAAATAATATGTGCTTGATTCACTGATAAAATTCTTTTACAACAAGAAAAGAACATAACGAAGAGATTACCGATTACCTCACTATATGCCATGTCATGAAGTTGAAAAATGCAATAAACCATAATTGCTGACATAAGCGGCCAATTTCTTAAGAGGCTCCTGTGAGGGGTAGAGAATTTGAGCTCAGAAACTTCCGTTTTATGTGTCCGAGTCGGCTCGTATGAGTTGTCTTCTAATGAAGCTTGTGTGGAATCTCGTCCTATGTTTTCTTCGGTATGGATGTGAAGAGTTTCCTGCAGTTATTCATATTCTTCAGTAAGTCGAATTATGGTTTGTACATGCATGAACGGAAAAGGCAACGTAGAGAGAGAAACATACGGGGAGCCAATAGGAGATGACGAATGCCACCAAAGCGAAGAGAGATATCACAAGACAAGGTAAAAAATACGGAAACCTGCACTAAAAGGCGTAGTGAGTTTTTAAATCACACCGACAAAAAAGAAATGAACGAGCAAAATGGTTTGGCATACCTCCCAAATAGAGATTCTGCTGAAAAGATGTGTGGATACTTCTCTGCAGGCTAAAAGTTATAACGTCAAAACGATCGTTTTTTTACGAACTATTTATTTCCTATAAATAGACGTCCGAATGGTAAATGAAATAGCAGAAATAAAACATTTTGAAATCTTCAGCATGTTTATATTTTAGAATTTATGTTACAACTTTAAATAAGACATTACCTGTGCAAGAAAACCTCCGACAGCTGGACCAATCACCAAGCCTATGCCCCACGATGTACCAACCTGTAGTAAACCAAATAGAACCGTTCAGACAAAACACGTCAGGGGTAAAAATGACAAAACTGAGGAAGAAGAAGGTTGAATGGCTCACAACTGACATCCCCAAAGCTTGGTGTTCTTCGCGGCATATTTCAGAAGCATATGCCTGGATCAAGTCCAAATACAAATACGCATGATTAATCATAACATGAATAACTGTAAGCCATTTTTGCATGTTGAGTTTCTAATAGTAATACAAAGTATTAAGAAAAATTTGGATCGACATACCCTCATCGGACCGAGTATTCCACACAGACTTCCAAGAAGGAACCGTGTCGAAATAGCCATCCAAAAGTTCACACTAAGACCAAACAGTGTATTGAATATAACCCTGAGAATTAAATCAAAGTTGAACAAAATAAGAGAGTGGGTGCGTGAGACTTATAATAGAATAAAGCCTGCAACGAAAGAAACGTGTTTCACCGACACTGTAAATGTACCGATCATGATAATCGGTCTACGGCCATATTTATCAGCCACCTTTCCCCATAGAAGAGAAGTCAAAGCTCTCCCAAGCATGAAAGCAGACCCTTCAAGAAATATCAGATCAACGTTCAATAAACGGCTGACGTAAATAGGGTAATACAGAACAAGACAACGTTCACGGGAACAAACCCACATATCCTGCATAGAAACTTATGTCTTCCTCCCTTTTTGCAATATGGAAATCCTTGATCTGAAGTTAAGTACAAGTGGTAATTATTACATAATTTCGTGTGTACTCTTTTGATTAGTTGAAGCCAACTAAACATAACAAATGTAAATATATGGCGTAAGCGTTTTGCACTGTAATAATATGCTGAAAGGTTATTATAATAGCAAGTTCGAAATTGTTGATAAGTACTTACCATGAAATAAAGGAAAGGAAAGAGAGACGATATTGGCAGAGCTGTAAATATCAGTAAAGAAGACACAATTAATTAGAATACATTAATGAATGTCAAATCCGCAAACAAGAAATTAACACGAACACGAAAAATTGAACAATCAGTAAGAAACAATCTTTAAATCTAAAGAAATTCATAAACAAGAAATGAAGCAGGTCTATTTTCTTGGTTCAATGTTACTTCAATTTCATAGATCTTCTAAACTATTATTCTAGCTTGACATGACATACGATACTACAGTAGAACCTCAATAAATTAATAATCTCGCTTAAATAATACTTTTTTCTGGTCCCGACTCGGTAAAAAAGTACGAAATTATTAGTTCGATAATTTAATATTTCGCTAAATTAATAGAATTTTGCTAGTCCCGACTGTATTAAATTATAGAGGTTTAAGTGTACTCATTTACAATTAATGTACCGAAAATAACCCAAAGATTCTGAATTTTTTGAAGTTTACATCCATTAATGTAAAAACCCATCAAATTTTCAAAAAATAAAATACGAAATTTAGAGAGAGAAAACAGTATAGAGAGAGAGAGAGAAAGGAAACCCAACCTGCAGCAAGAGTGATGATCCAGACAAAGGAGAAAAGCTTGAAGGGGATCCCATTACTGGATTCCTTAAATTTCTCAATCGTGCACGCCTCGCAGCTCTCGTGGTACCCTCCTCGCTTCTTGATCAACGGTTCAGATTCGTCCTCCATCCCCCTCCAGAACGTACGGCTAGTTTATCAAACCAACCCTTTTCACTGCAAATAATAAATAAATTTATAAATAAATAAATAAATGTATATGGGGATTACTATCATGAACGCACGTTATATTATATGCTCCACGTGCTTACTGTTTTGTATCTGTCCTTCTTGCACTGACAGTCGTCAATCGGCGTCCATTCAACGGCGTCGTCAAGTTGCAACTGTCGGTCTGTCACAATTAATGTTTGAATTTTCATATCTATATCCAATAATAAAATATTGGTCTTCGTAATTGAACCGGCCGGTCCACAGCGGGGCGGTCCGGCTTTTCATATGTATCCAATAAAAATATTGGGCTTTGTAATTGGGTTTTGATCCACGAAATATTTGCCAAGTTAATATGGGCCTTAATTTGTAGCTCAATAAATTTGTTAACGTTTGGTTTCATTTTCCAGTAATATATAAATAAATATTCAACAATGTATTATTATAGACTATTTTACATTAGAAATAGTAGGTGCAAGTGCAACCGTTCAAATTCTCTTTTAAAAAATGTTCGTATTTTAAGTCTTTTTTTCTTTAATTATTTTGTTTCATACATTTATTGATATGGACTATGTCTCTCACACGGGCTTTATGCGCACAAGTAAATGAATTACACATAAAAACTCCAACATCATACGAATCCCTACCAATGAAATAATGTCGTTCAGATCTTACAACGTGTGATGATACGAGGTAAGGTCCCGAGGTGAAATGGCGAGATATCGGGTCAACGTTTTACACGAGCTAAGGTATGTTTAACTTAAAAGTCCATTAACTGCGGCAGACTCAAATCAACAGAAAATAAGATTAAAATCCCTAAAACGAAGCTTGCATCTCAAGACACGTAAATATCTAATAAAGAGTTCACTCAAAAACTCCTTTCCTAATGTTTTTCTATTAAAATACATAATACACTTGAAAATTCATCTTCATGATTTGATTGTTGGAGCTTCTACACCGAAAAATCCATCCCGATGTTACAGGCACGGCGATTGACTGAAATTCCAGCAGAAGTTAAAGACAAACGTAAGCAAGATTAGGATGACAATGAACCGAATCCAACCATTTGTTTTACTCAAAGACCTAGTAAAGATATTTCAACCATGAAAATACCTAATTATATGGGTTTGAAAAAGAAATCAAATGGACTCACATTCCACACACTAGGCGGTGTTTGAGTGTGAATTAGGTGGTTTTTTTTTTTTTTTTTTTTTTTGAGTAATGAATTAGGTGGTCTTTGCCACATATATATTTGTTTTTGAGATTATGACTTAAAATACCTTATTTTAAGATAATTAAAATTTTCCTAAAAAAAAATTAAAAGCAAAAATTATGTTTACAAACACTAAAAATAGCTCATAATTATTTTCAAAACTTTACGCAAACACCCATTTTTTTCATTTATTTATTTATCTCTTTTTTATTTCTCTTTTTACTATTTTATTATTTATTTTATTTTATTTTAAGTTTGCAATATTACAATCGAGCCCAACTTAGAGAGAGAGTATATGCAATTTGTTGCCCGCAACTCAATTTCATCATATTTCAATTTAACCCCACAAAAATTTGCACGTCTCTATTGTCCGTCTTGTCTCGATTTCTCTCGGACAACAACAACACAGGGCTCTCGTTATTGAGGGTTTTCTATCTCTTTCCCCTTCGTCTCAAACTCAATAAACCCCTTTTTCTGTAAGCCCAGTTCGCCTCCTTTTTGTTTTTATACATATTTTAAGTTAATTTATTCTAATTTTTGCTGCTAATTTCGTTTAATTTGTTGTATTTCCTTTCAGGGCTTTTTTAACCGTGAATTTGCTTAGCTGAAGTGTTTCAAGTTTAGGGTAGGATTTGGTTTGTTTGAATCCTAAATTTTATGAAGTTTCTACATTGTCGATTGTATTGTTTTTAATTTTTTTAATTTTAATTTTTTCTTTTTATGGGGCTAGGTTTTGAATTAATTCCTTTGTTAGCTAGCACTAATTTTGATTTTTTTTTTGTTTGTCAGGTTTTCTTTTGATTTGGGGGCATTAACTTGAGGTAATCGCTAACAAATTCCTAGGAACTGAATGGATAGTTGTATCTGTATGTATGTGTGCAGTGTTGATGTTTTATGAATGTGTCTTATGTTTATGAGTTGCAACAAGACATAACAATGCATGTTATAATTAATTTAATTAATTAAATTTACTATGTTTTGCTGTCTCTCTGGCTTACGGGACTATGTGGGTGGTCCAAATGTTACGATTCACTTGATATGAAACTTGAATTCGATTCGGGATATTCTTTCTTTCATCTTTTGATGTGTGTTGTCTGTGGAAACTTGAATTTTCCTTCAGAAGTGTTTTGACCAAAAAGCAAAAAATAATTAATTAAGAGTCGTTACGGTAAAATAGGTTTACACACTTTAAGGAAATTGGTATGGCTCCTGACAATGTTGTCAACGTAAGGAGTTTGTTTCTAGACTTGTCGAATGAGTCATAGGGAGGTCATATGTGTTTAAGAATGAATATAGATCTTGTATTGCTTTAATTGTGAGAAAATAATGGGATTGGTGCAAAATAGTTTTATCCTTTTTTTTCGTTTAGAAGTAAGCTAAAGAATTTTACGCAAGTCGGCTAGTGCTCAGTGATGCTTAGAAAACAAGACAACATACAAAATTGTATGAAAGAATACATTTTATTCGTGTGTTTGAATGAATCCATGTCTACTGTTGTAATATCTGATAAATTTTTCGTTCGATACAAAATTGCAGTATTTAATAAATGAGCACGATATCATGTCAATTCCTTGGTTGATGTTGAAATTTGAAAACATCTCATTGGCGATTTCCTTGTTTTTTTCAGGGCTCGTCGATTGTTAGGGAATTGAAGATACGGTTTATGGGAATTCAAGTGTAAGTTTTCATGGAGAAGGCTTATTTCTTTTCCATTGTATGGAGTTCTCAGTTGGTGAATATATATTTGTTTATTGTTTACTTAGCAGCGATAATTGGTATTTATTCTTATTGTATGGTAGACTTCTAATGGATGGCGCTATGGGAATGAAATTGGAAGCAATAACGTACATAAACCGAAAACGAATTATGATATGATTATGGGATGCATATGACTATCCTACATGCATATGTTGTATGATATCTGTACATGTGTAGTATAGCTGCATTATATGAAAGTGATCTGCCCTTAAACTAGCATGTACCACATATAAAATGTATGTTGTTATTTTCATTATATTGAGAAAGTTCTTGTCATCAGTCTGCAGTTGTTACACATGGGATATATTAGGAGTAAACCATGTCACAAGCATGTTCAAATTGGGATGTCGGTTTGTTGTCGAGGGCATCAAAGAAAGTAGGATAATTACACAGAAAAACACATCTAAGTTTGTAAATACATATACCATATTCACTGTTTTCTCTATCTAATTTTGGAGTTCAATCCATTTTCATGCAAGACAATGATAGGGGGTGCATGTACCTAAGGTGAGAAACCTTCCTGAAAACCATTTAAATAACTTAAGAGTGAAAACCCGCCAAAACATTATGATTGAAGTGATAGATTATAGTTTGTCCACTTGTTAACCGGTCTTCTTTTTACTCGTTTTTATTGTTCTTGTTGTATGTTTCAGTTCACATTTTCGTAAATACATTAATAATGTTACTTGAGTTGAAATGTTTTAACTATGAATATATAGGTTGCAAAAGTTGTGTACTATATTTTTTATTTTAAAGTAAATGCTTTGATCAATGAAATGGGGTCAATTTTCCTGCACAGGAAAATGGTTGGTGAAGATAATTTAAGAAAACGAAGTTGTTAGACATAAATATTACTCTCTAGTTGATCTCAGTTCTATTGCGGAGATTATTTTTGTACCTTCTTTTAGTCTTGGTTATGTGACAAACTGCCTCAAATTTTCGACATGCATTAGGTTTTCAATTTTCATCTTTTCGCCATACCATCCTAAACAATTCTCGTTACACTCTCTCTTTTATGGATATTAATTTTTCATGTATTATTGCAGGAACTCATAGGCATATATAGATTTTCTCAAACAACAGAATGGGTGATGAGAGTTTTCATGATGATTTACTGACTGAGAAACTGGCTAAAGTCAATGGTTCTCAGCAGAGTATTGAATGTATCCAAACTCATGGTTGATATTTTAATTTTCAAGATTGTAGCATCATGTTAAAATTGGCTGCTAGCACTCGAAAAGTACATATAATAACTACTTAGTCTGTCATTCATCCTTTTTTTTTTTTTCATTTTTTGCATTTTTACCGTTTGATTGCTCGATCCTGTACCATGTTATGCATGGTAGTAGGATATCGTTCAAGTATCTATGGAACTGAGGATGTAGAATATTATGTTATGCATGTTCCACAAATGTAACATTTAGCTTGTCTGAAAAGTTCTCTGATGGTCAAATGAGAATTGATTTCTGGTAATTTTCTTGATGGTTTGCTCTCTCCAAACAGATTTTATAAAAATAGTCTAACAAATGACTGTAAAGGAGTATTTCTGTATTTTTATTTTATATTCATTCGATCATCAATGAACTCGACTTCCTTGTCTGCAATTGACACTTGCCCTAGGATACAATACCCACAAAAGCAGTCTGTCCTTTAAAGGTTCATGAAAAAAAATTATAGTTAAATTTCTCAGTCTTCATCGAATCTGTATGTGAAATTTGGTTTGGCTAATGATTGTTCGCATTGTTCTAGTTTTGTTCTTCTTAACATACGATTAGCTGTATCTCGGTGGTGCATACTTCACCGCAAAAAGGCTAAGCAAGTTGTTGAAACATGGGAGAAATTATACAAAGCTGCACAGCATGAGCAGCAGGTTGCCTACTTATACTTGTCGAACGACATCCTGCAAAATAGCAGGCGCAAGGGCAGTGAATTTGTGAATGAATTCTGGAAGGTTCTTCCAGCAGCTCTCAAGGGTCTTTACAGTGGTGGCGGTGAGAATGGCAGAAAAGTTGCATCCAGATTGGTAATTTCATTCATTTTTCCTTCCTTGACCTCTTCTTATATAATAAAAAAGGAAAATTAATCTATTATATGGCTTAATCAAATTACACGAATAGGTAAAATATTCTTGGGAAATTGACTTTGGTTCTTTAATTATCCGCATAGGCTTTTTTTTTTTCCCTAGTGTTTGATCCCTTGTTTTTGACAAGAGGATAGAATCTAACGATTAGAGTTCTATTTGTTGGTTCATTTGTTTTTTGACCATCATCTGGATTTTCTTTTAGCATCTAAGCTTTCAGTTTACTCGCTTCATGTTTAGGATAGTGTTTGTGGCTTGTCTGAATTTCAATATTTGGTGATATTAAGAACTTTTTATTGTTGCCTCTGAAAATATTGCAACCATAAAACTGGAGATATCTCTCGTTATTACAGACAAGTGTTTAGAATTCACCACTTATGAAGGATCCTTATACACTGTTCAGTAGTCATATTAGAGTTTGTGTGTATGGGACTAAGTTGCTGACCTGGCGGCAGGGGCGAAAGCTTCTCTGAGGTTCATTGATATTGCTCCTCTCCCTATTTTACTAATACAATGCGCTTTATATCAGGTTGACATTTGGGAAGAAAGAAAAGTTTTCGGATCGAGGGGCCAAAATCTTAAAAATGAAATAGTGGGGAAATCTCCCCCCATCAACAATGTCAAGAATTCGAATCCTATCAAGGTGATGAAGAGAGATGCCACCTCCTTGAGAGTTGTAAGTATTATAATTCCACATTGATTATATTCCCGAAGTTGTTTTCATATTTTATTTGACATTTCTTGATTATTTATTATGTTTATTGCTTGCAGAAATTGGCTGTTGGAGGTTTGCCAGAAAGGATTCTAACTTCTTTGCAGCTGGTACACGATGAAGCTGTCAAAGAAGAAGTAGCCTTAAACAAATATCGTAGTGCTGTTTCTAATGTACGGGAAATAGAGAAAGATGTTGTACATGCTTCTTCTCAAGGTCTGGTTTGAGTTAATTTCCTTATTTATTTCATGTTAGTCGAGGTTTATACTTATTTGTTGCTTTTTTTTTTAATTTTTAATGCGCTGATGTGGATCTTTAACTTTGTGTATAGGAAACATGAATGGTTCTGATGTGGTAGATAATATACAGAAACAGGAGAACATTATACAACACTGTGTTACCAAACTTGAAAACTCTGAAGCGGTTAGAGCTGCTCTTGTTTCCCAGCTTCGAGAAGCACTTCAGGATCAAGTACGGTTTAATATTTGTTTATTTATATGTAATTCTGTAATCTTTACGAGAATATATACTCTTGTAACCACTTAATTCACTTTATGAATTTTTATATATAATATTTGCAGGAATCAAAGCTCGAGCAGATTCGCAGCGAGTTACTTGTACGCTCTCTCTCTCTCTCTCTCTCTCTCTCTCTCTGTGTGTGTGTGTATATATATATATATATATATATATATATATATATATATATATATATATATATATATATTTGTTCGATACATATATGGTTAAATCAATTAGAAAATATGCTTGGGGTTTAGCCTTTTAATGAAGAAACATAACAATGTTTTCAGATTGCAAATTACAGTTAGCATTTTAATGCCTCGAGGGCGTATTTGTAATTGACGAACTTCGTTATTATCATGCAGGTTGCTCGAGGTCAGATTGAGCAAGCAGCCAACATGAGGCAACAGCTTATAACATCAACTTCTTCCACTGCACCGACAGCTGTCAGTCAGCCGATCATGGTGGAGCCCACTTTCAATACGAGTATGCCTGTGCCGCCACCTGCCTATCCCTTGACTTCATTTGCCAGCTCCGGCGAAGAGGAGACCAAGAAGGCAACTGCCGCTGCCGTCGCTGCAAAATTGGCCGCCTCAACTTCCTCAGCGCA
Organism: Erythranthe guttata; assembly: GCF_056151865.1. Classification (NCBI taxonomy): domain Eukaryota; kingdom Viridiplantae; phylum Streptophyta; class Magnoliopsida; order Lamiales; family Phrymaceae; genus Erythranthe; species Erythranthe guttata. The sequence continues at coordinate 892,932 of NC_142543.1, read as the reverse complement.
AATGCTCACCTCCATTCTCTCCTCCCTCGTCGCAGAGGAGGCTGCCTCCATGAGCAGCGGCTTGAAAAGGCCCAAGCTAGAGCCGCCAATGCAATTCTCCGACGCGAAGAACACCTCCGACGGAGCTAACTCCGCCTATTTTACTAGCGGCACTACACAGCCTCTTTCCCAGCTACAGCCTCCGTTTCTCCCTCCTCCGCCGCCTGTTGCACCACTTCCGGCGAATCCTATGATGGGAATGCCCTATGGCTACGGTGTAAGCAACTTAATGCCGCCTAATGGCGGGCCCATGGGGTTCGCTATGCCACCTCAGCAGCAGCAGCAGCAGCAACAGCAGCAACAACAGCAGCAGCAGGTGGGGCAGAACCAGCAAGGGCAGCCACAGCAGCCTACGAGCGGTGGATATTACAGGCCTATAGGTGTTGGATTTTACGGGCAAAGCCATCAGCCGCCCACACCGCCGATACACCGCCAGTGAGGGGAGTTGTTTAATGGTAGAACTGGGGGGACCCCTTTTGTCAGTTTTGTATATTAATAGGGATAGTCTTATGTGACTAGGAATTTAACTTTTTGAGAGATGTTCATTTTGCAAACTGGCATATATATTGTGGTATTTTGTAGCTCTCATGTAAAACTAATGTGTGAGAATTTTTTAAATTAGTATTTACTATTTAGTAACGTAGACCTACAATATATTAAATTATATTTAAAAAAACCAAGAATGCTGCTTAATGTTTTCAAAAGTAAGTTATATTTGCATATTTTAGAAAGATTTTTAGTTTTTACTTTTACATAAATGAAATATGGGTGTGTGGAAGCCTCAGATTTTAGGTGGTGTTTGCATATGCTTTTCCAAACTGATTATGAGTTTTTTTTGTTTATAATCAGTTTTTTTTTTAAACATTACAAAGCTCATAATCGTGTTGGAAAAACGTCTGCAAATACCACCTTATTCTCTTTTAAATGAAAAAAACAATTAAAAGGTCTGCAAACACCAAACAATTAAAAGGACTTTTTCGCTACAAAATTACATATCAAGACTAATTAATAACTTTCTTAGTTAGTGTGCGTCTATTTTAAATGAAATTTAAAATGCAACGGAGATTGTTACATATGCAAAAGAAAAAAATATACAATATAACAAAAACATCAATTCCTTCTCCAGTATTATTGTTACTAGGATAGGGTAAATTACAACAATTCGATTTTTTTGAGAAATTACATCCAACCCCTATAGTTTGTAAATTTCTTACATTCACTCCCTTTAGAAGGGTGTTAATGTAAAAAATTTACAAATTACAAAGAGTGGATGTAATTATGGAAAAATGAGGGGTTGATTGTAATTTACCCATGTTATTATTATTTGAAGCAACACATTAGCTACGTAGATTTAATAATTGCCCAAAAAAAAAAAGAAAAAAGATTTACAGGGCACGGAAGAACCCAGTAGTGATGACACGGTCAAGTGTGCGGGAGAGTTCGACGGTGGAGAAAAGGGTGCCACTGGTGGTGGAGAAGGCGGCGCAGACCTGAGCACCGGCGGCCGCCGCCATCAAAGGAAGATTAACAGTGACGAAGCATGGAATCGGGCGCTCGTATCTAAGTACAAGCCCTTCTGCTCCAGGAACAAGGATCCTAAAGAACCCGCCGCCGTCCGTACTATTCTGGACAATTATTTGGCCGCTGCGTACGGCGGCGCTACTAGGATAACACGTCAACTTGACTTCCGCGCCGGCGACGCCTTGGCCGCCCGGGCAATTTCCGGTGGGCGTGCAGCAAAGCTGGCCGGTTACGGCCATGCCACTCCGACGCCCTGGCGGCAGTAACTGTGCATGGGCTATTAGTGGTGGTGTTGTTGCAGCCGCCGCGAGTACGACTAGTGTAGTGAGCCAAAACACGGCGGCGTTATTACAGCACTTACCCATTAATATATATAATATTTAATCTGTCAATCTTTTTTTTTGGATTATTTTAGAATTTGTTTCTAATTTCTTATTATGTAAGGTCGAGCATATTTATATTGATATTCTTTTATTTATTTATTTATATTATTAAATAAATATGTTGAATTTGAGGTATAGGGAATTATTAAGAGATTGTAGGAGGCCGGTTGCTCTATATATATAGTATAATAATATTGCCCACTTTTTTGAGAGAGAGAATCTAGTTGAATATTTTTACATGTAATAATAAATGAAGAAATTCTGTTAGGTAGAAATATCAAATAATTATCAAATAATAAATGAAGAAATTCTGTTAGGGTTGGAGTCTCCCTGCCTACTTTCCCTTGTAATGGACTTGAATTTACTCAAAAAAAAAATATATCAAATAATTTATGTTAAACTACGGCTACTCCAATATAAGGTTAAATTACGAAAAAATCCCTCATATTTTGGTAATTATAATCGTCCCATCAACTATGAATCTTCTTACATGTTCATCCTTATGGTGTTGAATTCAACAAAATATTATAGGTTCCGTGAAATATTCTCTAGTAGTTTTCGATGCGTCACAGTCTGATATTTACAGACACATCATATGATCATCTTGTTTCAAAGTGTAGAGCTCGAATGGGGTAAAACGGGTATAAATTGGAGAATATTGTACATGATCTAGAATATTTCACTATTTAGCACCACTCATTGATATATGGGTGGTTGTAAACTTGTAATTATCCAAACATGAGGAGATTTTTTTGTAATTAGACCTTAACTCAGGGGTAGCCGTAATTTATCCAATAATATACGTGTAATTAATTAATAATGAAAATTACATTGCAATATAGGATCCATGATTAATCCAATATAATTGGGATCTTATAAGAGCAACTCCAATGGTAAATATCAAAATTGAATTATCAAATATTCATTTGATATTTAAGATAATATTTTAATATTATATTGATTAAAAGCCATCTACTCCAACATGGTTATCAAATTAATTGTCAATTGGAAGTTTATGGGTGATTTTATTTGTAATTGTCACGTGTCAACTTATGATTGAATGTTTAGATGATTACATTTTTTATAAATCAATTTCTGGCAAGTATATTGACATCCCAAATGTGAATTATCAAAATAGAACGCTCATTTGATAGCTGCATGCATTGGAATTAAAACAAAAAATATTTTTTATACCGTGTAAATAATGGTTAAAGATTCGAATACTGTGTTTGATAACCCGTTGGAATTGCTCCAAGAAATAATAGATAATTATATTATTATTATTATTATTGGAAAATAAACGCGACGGTTACATGGACTTATTAAGACAAGAATGAAAAGAACGTACACCTGCATGTACCAATTACCATGCATGCACTCTTCTCGCTTATTTATTACTCACGTAATTATATGTGTGTATATATATATATGAATAACTCAGATCCTCGTACGCAAGGAAAACCCTAGTGTGGTGGCATTCTGAAGCCGACCAAGTTTACCATACACGGAGCCGACGCCGACCACGGCGGAGGTAAGAGCGCCACTGACGGTGGAGAGGGCGGGGCAGATGGAGGCGCTCACCGGAAGCTGAATAACGGCGAAGCACGGAACTACGGGCAAGCCGAGGGGAACCCCTGTTGTGGTGGAAGTAATGTTGAAGAAACCGCTGGAGGTGGTGGTGCGCCGGCCAACTGTGGCGGTGGAGAAGAGACCTCTGCTGCAGTTCAGCTTCACCACCGTTCTGACCAGGGCTTTGCCGGGGCAGTTCCCCGTGGCCGTGCAACAAACACGGCTGCTCACAGTCAAGCCGCTGAATATTTGGGCTTCGGCTAGTGGAGCCAACGCCGCCGCCGCTGCAAAAACGACGACCATGGCGGTGAGGAAAAACCTGGCGGCGGCGGTGTTACAAGCAGCTGCCATTTTTTGGGATTTTTTTTTAATTATGTGTTTGATAAATTATATCTGTTTTTCACTGTATTAATTGATGATTAACTCTGTCTTGTTTGAAATGCAAAGATAGTGCTCCGATTTATATAGGAGATGTTTTTTGTTTGTTAATTAGTAATTAGTTGCCTTGTTGTTAATTCAGTTCTTTAATCTCTCCTTAATTACGTTGTTAATTAAGGTGGTGTTTGCAAATGCTTTTTTAAAGTGATTATGTGGTTTTTTTTTTCTCATAATCTGTTTTTAGGTGTTTGCAAAATCAACTTTTGCTTTTGCTTCTCTTAAAATAATCTGCTTTAAGCTATTTTTCTAAAAGCACCACTAACCCTGCTTTTTCAATTTTAGTTCATTTTCCGAAATATTTGCAAACACCCCCAACTTTTAGAAATAAGCACTTAAAACTAACTTAAATTACAATCACTAACTTCTGCTTTTAAATAATCATTTGCAAACACCACCTAAGTTGATCAGGTAGGCAGGGATGTGTGGAGGCCGGTTGCTCTACGTGTATATCATCTCATTAATTATATTTAATATTTTTAATAAATAAATGAAGATCGATCGGGGTATTAATTATATTAATGAGTTCGGTACGTAAGATTTTTTTAAAGATTGTTACCTAAAATAGCTCGACATCTACGTACATAAAATATCAAATTATTTTGCACCATTGTAACGAGTCGAAATTTTTAATAGTTAATGAGGGTAATTTTATTTTTTATTGGTTTATTTTCAAAGGTGCAAAATAACGAATTAAAACAAAAATCACAAGAAATTACTGAAAAAAATTATATTGTGTTACGAAAAAAATTAATTCAGTACTAAATTATTCGTTAGATGATGTGAAAATATTTGGTAGAAATATTGTTCTTTTTGTTTTTTGTAAAATACTTTTTTCGTGATAATTTATTATATTGATGAATATAAAAGTTTGATTTGACATTTTGTCATCCTAAAAAATACTATTAATTAAAAATATTAAATTACCTTCATTAGCTTTAAAAATTCATAAGGAGTGCATTAATATATGCATGATTCATTGTGTTTCGATTGAGCAAAGTGCTATAAATATTTTTTAAGTGTGTCAAGTACAAAGATAGCTCTATTTCTAGGGATGAAAAGTGAAATAATTAAGCCAAATTATTTCAACCGTACCCATTATATACCACAATTATTTTGTTATATTCGAATTATCAGGAGATTGTATCATCGATTATGATGGAGTCTAAATGGCTCAGTTACAAATGAAGCAATAGAACGAATCTCGAATATAATGAATAAAACCCAAATAGGAGGAATTCCTCGTCGCGGGACGAAAAAACTATAATGAGGAGTGTCAAAGAAAAAAAAATCGGCGTTAGCACTCCGATGAGGAAGAGTCAATCGTAATAGCGCAGATATATAAATATGCATATCAAGATAGAAATGTAGTAAAAACAAGTCTGCATACATTAAGAATACTAGTGTGCCCCTTCCTTAAATTTGTGCCGCAAGACTGTATTTATATCATCGTAGGCATGAGAATGTGGGTCATCCACATTATATATTTGATCAGATCACACGTGAGAGTGATATGACTACTGCATGCAGTGCTTGTCTGCCGCATTTGAGGGCGATTTATCTCGTAACCCATGGTCTGAGCCCGTTAATGTAGCCGACTCTGGTTATACCGTAAGTGGGCCTTCTTCCCTACACATGTCATGGTGAATACTTTCCCGCTTTATCTCTAATATTAGGGTTAAATGTAGTAACATTCGTCGTCTAGACTGAACCTGGACTCTTTTTGAACTTTGAATACGATAGTTATTATTTAGACTTTATGATACAATCAAATCCGTATCAAATCTATATAATATATAAAAGTTGAATTGCATAGCTAATTGATTGACATTTGGCAATTTTAATTGATGACATGTCCTCAATTTCATCCCAAGTGGCGAATTGATTGGTGGAAATAAATTATCAAAAAACATGTCATCATTTTCCAAAATTAAAGGTAATTAAATATATTTAATTATGTTATTAATATATTTATATCCTACCATTTATAAAACACTCTAATTATATCAACTTTCTTGAAAACTCTAAATAAATTTATTTTTTAATTTAATTTTATAATTAATTTAATTTGAATTTAGTTAAATTCGATTTAAAATCTTCCCTTATTATAATTGCATGATTGGTGGTGTTACGATTTTTTTTTTAATTAATAAACTTGGATTTATTAAAAATATATTGCAGAATAAACTATTTAATATTATACATTTTACATGAACATGACTAGAGAATATGTATTTTTTTACTAATATAATATTATATATTAATATTATCTGTAAAAAAGAGAGGTACATGTTTGAATTTACTATCTTGCGAAAATTGACACTATTTGTTATGCCATGTGTAGAGTAATGTACTCCCAATTATTTACCATGTTGAAAATTATACTACATGAATTTCATGTTATTATTTAAATAATTATTTTCTTCAATGAATCCAGTGACAATAAATTTTACGATTGATTTAACTTTTTAAATTATATACTAATTAAAATACAAATCTTATCATGATTATACTAATAAATTGAATAACCTAAGTTAAGTTTAATCAATTTATAAATAAACGAATTGATTTTATATATTTCAAAATATAATAATTCTAAATCTTTGGTATTAAATTCGTCTATCCACTTTATTTAATGGCTAACATTAAGAATATCAATTGTTTTGTTTAAAATGTATAATGATCGTATATACTATATATTGTATTCCACTAATAAGTATTTCATTATAACTCTAATAAATATAATTAATTAAATATCTACAGCAACTCCAACCCAAAAGTATCAAAATGAGGTTGCAAATATTTATGTGCTATTTAATATTTTATTTTGATATTTATCTAAATGTATTTGCTCCAACCATAGGTATTAAATAGTTGTGAATTAAATATATCTAATTGTCACATGTTATTTTCTAAATGGACACTGAGGTGATTAAATTCTAACTCATGTTTGATATTTTATTATGCATGATAGCATAATGTATTTTTACATTCTGAAAGATGAAATATCAAAATACCTCATTTCATAACTCTATTAGAATTAAAAATTACTATTTTGGAGTATAAAAATGGTGGGTAAATATTTTGATAGCTCATTTAATAATCCCTCTCGAAGTGCTCTTGCCGTAAATAGTTTATATTAATAATTCCCCTAATGTTTGTTTCCGTCTTACATCGACCCCCTTATGGTATGATTTTTTAAGGAATTTTTTAATTACGTGGAATATTCCAATAATGCTTATTATACCCTGCACACACGACATTACTTTATGGTACTTTTTAAAGACAAAAATTACCCTAATGTGAATTTTACACGAAATCTTTATTCTTCTTAAATAACACTTTCACAAATTTTTATTATTACCATGACCAAGGGTATTTTTGAGTTTAAAAAGTATGATATAAGAAATGTCACGTGTGCAAGGGTAAACTCCATATTTTTTGGGACATTACATGGAATAAAAAAAATTCCGTAAAAAAATCACACCATAAGGGGGTCGTGTAAGACAGAAACAAACATCAGGGGGATTTTGGTAATCACCGATAAGTGGGGGTGTTTTCTGTAATTTAACCTAAGTTCATGAGGATTTTCATAATTTATCTTATTAACAATGATTATTGTTCTTTTACGTCTTAACGTTTGCTTATACCCTTACAATATTTTAAATAATTTTAATGTCAGTTTGATAATATAATTAAATATTAATTTCTAATATATTTAATATGTGTTTTTTTATGGTTCAGCTACCACACATAAGAAATTTGATATAAATGTTCGAGATTGAATTATACTAAATAATAGATCATTGCAAAAAAAAAAAAAAAATTTGTTGCAAAATCAGAATTTGTGATTAATATTAGTATTAGAATTATAATTATAATTAAGATTCTTTGAATTAGTATTTGTATTAATACTAGAAATATGATTCAGGTTGTAATTAGGATTAATATAATATTAGGATTATGATTAATATTAGTATTAGAATTATAATTAAAATTAGCATTATGCTTAGTACGATAATTAGTGACATGCATTAGTATTAGGATTATGATTAGCATTAGGATTGGGATTAGAATTATAATTAAGATTAGAATTAGAATTAACATTAGCATTAGCATTACCATTATTAGTATTAAAATTATTAGGCTTATGATTAGTGTTAGGAATAGGATTATGATTAGGATTACGACTAGAACTATGATTAGTGTTATGAATAGAATTAGGAATACAATAAGGATTTGGATAATATTAAAATTACAACTAATTAGCAATTAACATAATATAATTAACATATCTATATTAGCATTAGCATCAAAATTAGTATTAGCATTAACATTAACAATATTAACATATTAATATTAGTAATGGTATTAATAATAGTATTAGTATTAATATTAGTATTAGTAATAGTATTAGTATTAGTATTAGTATTAGTATTAGTATTAGTATTAGTATTAGTATTAGTATTAGTATTAGTATTAGTATTAGTATTAGTATTAGTATTAGTATTAGTATTAGTATTAGTATTAGTATTAGTATTAGTATTAGTATTAGTATTAGTATTAGTATTAGTATTAGTACAAATATTAGTAATAACATAAGTATAAGTATCTGTATCAATATTATTATCGGTATCATTATAAGTATCAGTATCAGTATCAGTATCAGTACCACAATATATGTCAGTACCAATATGAGTACCACTATCAGTATCATTATTAGTTTCGGTATCAATATCGATCAGTATCAGTATCAATAGTATCAATATCAGTATCAGTATCAGTATCGGTATCAGTATCGGTATCGGTATCATTATCAGTATCGGTATCAATATCGGTATCAGTATCAGTATCAGTATATGTATATGTGTTATGTATCATTAGCATTAGATCATTAGCATTAAAATTAGTTTTAGCATAGTATTAGTAATTGTATAAGTATCAATAGTAGTATTAATATTACTATTAGTAATAGTATAAGTATTAGTACTAATATTAGTATTAATATCAGTATAAGTATCCGTATCAATATTAGTATCGATATCAGTACCAGTATCAGTATAAGTATCAGTATCAGTATCAGTATCAATATCAATATCACTATGAGTATCAGTATCGGTATCAGTTTCAGTATCAGTAACAGTATGAGTATCAATATTAATATCAATATCAGTATCAGTAACAATATCAGTATCAATATTAATATTAATATCATTATTATTAGTATAATATTAGTATTAGTATTAGTATTTTTATCAGCATTGTATCAGTATGAGTAACAATATTAGTATCAGTATTAGTATGAGTATCAGTATTAGTATTAATATTAATATTACTATGAGTATCAATATGACTATCAACATCAGTATCATTATTACACTACTAGAAAATCATGATTTAGCTACGGCCAAATCTGTTGCTAAATGTCTAACTTCCGTCGCTAATATAGCTTCAGCGACAGATAATGCTCGTATCCATATTTGTCGCTAAAAGCCGCGTCGCTAAAATTTAGCTACGTAAGGTACAAATCCATCGCTAGTTTTAGTAACAAAACAACAACGTTGCCAAATCCGTCGCTAGTTTTAGGAACAAACTAATCCGTCACTACAATCGTCGATATTTTAGCAATACATAATCCGTCACTAAACCTGTCACTATATTTGATAGAGACAGAGTCGTTGCTACATCCGTTGCAAAAAAATAATTAATTTTTAAAAAAAATAAATAGCTCAATGCAAATATTTATATAATATTTACCAATAAAATTATCATACATAATAAGTCAGCAGACAATTTTATAAATGTGCACTACAAATGGCCTACTAATTACTAATAATCTTCTGACAGCTTGCAACATAGAATAAAAAACTTCAATTATATTCTGTAAGTGCATTGCCGAGTTGCCGACCTTCTCTCCAGCAGATAATTGTGCTCGACTTTTATGCGCCTCACTTAGATAGCATCTTGAATTATGGTTTTCTTCTAAAATAAAATAAGGAAAATATGATTAGCTAAATATTAACTTAAATCTAAAGAAGAGAACTTGGATGAAGATAAATAGCAAGGTAAAACATTTAACTTACAACTTAGCAATTGCGGCTGAAAATAATTACCAAGAGAAGCAGTGGTGAAAGAGACAAGATAAGACAACTGAGAAATGATAAGTAAATCGAACCAAACCTCAGTCTCCTTCCAGTAGCATTCTAGTAGCATAGAGTCAGCAGCATTTCTACAACACTTTAAATCCTTGATGTTTGAGGAGATTCCTAGAAGAATTATAAGCCACTAATCAGAAATCAGTCCCATTAATATTAAAAGATCATGCTACTCAATGGCTAATATCTAGCTTATATATCCAAATGTTCAATAAATAGAAGCAAATTTACTCTGTTTACACCATTCTCTTCAAAAGAAAAGGGAAAATGATAAGTGGACTTACCATTGTACATGTATAAAATTAGATCCGTTTCGCTGTTCCATAGTGCAAGGAATAAGTAGGCATACGGTCAGAAAGACAAGTTAGAAGTAAAGTATGTACTCGTCCTTGTTCAGTGCTGTGCAAGCTCTTCAAAATATTGCCCCACATAATCTTTACCGACAACTTGTTTAATTAACTAAATTGGCAGTATTTCTGTTAAATAAGTAACCAAAAAAAATATTAGTAAATACAGATTGTTTGAAATTATTTTTGCAAGCATAAAAAAAACATAAATGATAAAAAAAATGATGAGAAATCAAGGGAAAAAATGACTAACAACATCAACTTTGTTCCCAATAAGCATCTTGATGCAATCCTTGTTAGTGGAGTATATGTCCAGTTCTATTGTTATATTACCATAAATCTGATAAAGTCTGAATGTATCTATCATTGTTACATAATAACTACAAGTTATCCACAAACACAAAGTTAACTAATGAAAGTAGCTGCAACACCCAATTCCCTTTACAGTAAGTAGAGGAATCGATACTGGAATTTTTTTTTTCTACTCAGATTGGAAGGAAGCATATATAAAGATGGCTAGGTATTGATAAAATTTATGAATACAAATTGTTCTAGCAACAAAACACAAAGACAAAACAAATCTATCATCAAATTCACCAACACACAAATACAAAAAAAAAATTAATATTGGACAATACATTTCAAAGAATACATTCTGAAACATACCTCATAAGCCCAATAAAGAATCTTAAAATTAACTGGATCCCGGCAAACAGGAGTTGGGATAGATTTCAAATATATATTGTAATTTCAATATCTAAACTACGACTCAAATGAGCAAAGAAGCAAATGCTAGGGTTTTCATAGATAACTTAAATAACGAACCGAAGAAAGAACTTGTACCTGGATAAGATTGAGAAGAACTTGAGATTAGGAATTGCAGCAACATAAATCGTTCCTTCCCTGACTGAAAAATCTGAATGGGTAATTCTAGCAATACCTAAAAAGCAGCAATAATATATACATAAACAGTAATTGGGTTTCTTACCTCTCCAAAATACATTGTATAGAAATCTATAAAAATGGAGAAAATAATAAATAGACCAACCTGAGAAAAATCGAGTGAAACCCATTGAAGGATTTCCTTTATCGTTGGACTTGGGTTTTCAAATGGTGGGATGGGGTATGCATTAGGGCTCCACCGGCTTTTGAAGGAAAAGTCTGATTATAAAAATAATAAAATGGAAGCGGAGGGTGAGACTTTTGATATTTTGGGTTATTGTTCTTCAAATTAATTTTAGGTTAATATTTTATTTATTACTTTGTTGTAAATTTAATTTTAAATATATATAAATATAATAGTGTACCCTGCTCAAGGAATATTTTCTATTAGTGTACTAAAAATAATTTATAGTAGTAAAGAAAAATAAATGTTTAAATATTTACTTTTTCAATCAAATTTGGTCATAGCTACTTTCATCACTAAATATTTTATTTAGTCACGGATATGTCGTCCTTCACTAAATCTATTGCTAAATATTTATATTTAGAAACACATTTGTGGCCATCACTAATTTTCGTCGCTAAATATTTATTTAGAAACAAATTTATCATCCGTAGCTAACATCCGTCTCTATAAGTGAAGTGTTATAACTAGTGCAACGATTTTGTACGATGTCGCTAATTCCGTCACTAACTCTCTATTTTAGCGACGAATGTATAGTTCGATGCTATTATCCGTAGCTAAATCGTGATTTTCTAGTAGTGTTAACATCAGTATCAATATCAGTATCAGTATCAGTATCAATACCAGTATCAGTATCAGTATTTGTATAAATATCAGTAAGTATTAGTATTATTATTAGTATTAGTATCAGTATCAGTATCAGTATTAGTATTAGTAATAGTATTAGTATTAATATTAGTATTAGTATTAGTATTAATAGTAATAGTAATATTAGTATTAGTATTAGTATTAGTATTAGTATTAGTATTAATATTAGTATTAGTATTAGTATTAGTATTAGTATTAGTATTAGTATTAGTATTAGTATTAGTATTAGTATTAGTATTAGTATTATAATTAGTATCAATATGAGTACCCGTAGTACGAGTATCAGTATTAGTATTAATATCAATATTAATATCAGTATTACTATTATTAATACTATCAATATTAGTATTATTATTAGTATTAGTATTAATTAATAGTAATAGTATTAGTATTAGTATTATTATTAGTATTAGTATTAATTAGTATTAGTATTAGTATTAGTATTATTATCATTATTAGTATCATTATTGATATCAATATTGGTATTATTATTGGTATTGGCGTATACATCTTATCTCTTTTGCAATATTTATAAGTTGTGTTGTTGTTTGATTAATGTGCATCACCACTAATTGAATGTTGTTAGTGATAAACTTGAAGGTTATTTGAATATCTATTGTGTTACCTCCATGCTACTGTGTTTGTTGTTAAGTTAGTTATTTTGTAGAGGATTCACATGGTGTAGTAGATTGCATTTCATGAAATAAAATTATACCATATGTTTTAAATTATTTCACTTAATCTTCATATCGTGCTTTAATTTGCGCCATTCGCGTATTTTTCTTTGTAATATTTAATTGAATTTCATATGTTACAATTCAGAATTAAGAGATAATTTTTTTTATTTCCTTCCATTTTGTTTTACTTGAATTGGTGTTGTTATAAAGAGATAATCGTTTAAATGTTATTATTTTTCTCATTTTGAAACTGATATCCGTGCAACGCACGGGTGAAGTACTAGTTGGTATCAATAGTAAGGTTGTGACCGTATGAAAACCACACATAGATTACCCAAATCAAAATTTGCGATTGTCTCAAAATATTAATAAATCAACGAAGATTTAATAATGTAACTATGTATTAAGAATTTGGTGATAAGTTTGATATGGTCATAATAAAATATCGTTGACCATATACTGTTGACCACATACTGCACGAAATTTCTAGAAAGGAATTTACACTCTTTCCATATATACTTGGATCTGATTTTTTTCTTTTTTTTGATATAATCAGTTTCTTACTTAATATATATTCTCAGTATCAATTTTGACTAATCAAAGTCAAACAAAACTTTAAAAGACTGCCATATATAATATCAAAACAAATATCATATCATAAAAATATATTCACATCCCATTATTCTTGCCCATCTATTTTTCATTTAAATTCTACACACACACACACACACACACACACACAAAGTGAAAACCATGAGGAGAAGCAGTAGAATTCCAGCAGCACTGATACTTGTGATGGGATTTGCACTTCTGTGCAATCTCATGAGCACTTGTTCTTCCAACTATGTCCCGGGCTCCAACGACGACAAGGAAAACCTCGTTTTCTCGAAAGATGCCGCCGTCGCCACGTCACCAGTTGAAGATGGTCTGATGGAAGGAGTAGATAGTTCGTTTGGGAAGTATCATAGGAAACTGCAAATCTGTGTGTGCAGCTGTGCTTGCGGTTGCTCTGCTAGACAATGCGCTTTTTGCTGCATGGTCAAGAACAAAAATAAGAATAGCCCGATTATTACCGCCACTACTACTACTACTGTGTGATTATTTTACGTGCGGTGCATGCAATTTGTAATTATGTAATAATAATGAATGATTCTTTTTATAAGCTATATATATATATATATATGTAGCTTATAAGGATTCATTCAAATTTCAAGGTTTTAATTTCATCGAGGGCGTGGGCCAATTATTATGAGTATAATTAATTTATATTTATCATGTTCAATGTGGAATCTCATTATAATGTAATTACTAATTATCAACAAAAAAAAAATCAATGTGGAATCCAATTTTAAAATTTCAAGTTTTTTTTTTTTAAAGTTAAATTATGAAAACACTCCCACTTATATGTAGTCATCAAAATCCTCCTCGACAGATGTTTCCGTCTTACACCAACCCTCTTTATGGTGTGATTTTTCTCCGAATCTTTTTATTCTAGGGAATATTCTTTGAAAAATGCTGATTCTATCTCTAAGAACAGTCTCTGAAATGTAGGTGACCTTAAGTATAGCGTATAATCGTCTATAGTGACCTCATTTGCAATGTCACTACATTTTCTCGATTGCTAGTATGAACCATGCAATTTTTTAGGCATACGAGCATGGCTACCTTCAATCTGTTCTACGTCTATAAGGGTAGGATCGACATTTTTTGGGGAATTACGGATATGTGGGGTATTTTTTGTAATTCAGTCTAAGTTTAGGGTTTTTTTTTTTATATAATTTACCCTAACAATAAAAATATATAATTTTCAATGACCAGTTGATATGCGAAATTGGGCCCAGTTAATACTGAATTTGAATAAATACGATTTTGCCCTTGGGCTAGACCGGCCCAATTACAAGTTCAATGGTTTAAATATAAATCCCCTAAAGCCCATTGGATACTTTCATCTCTCTTCCACTTGTACATTCACCTTCGAGACTTGTACTCCTGACTGTATTTCAACGTGCTTGGATCATCAGTATATTATGGTTTTTGTTCCTTAATTCTGAAGAAAGTAAGCAGATTAAGATACGCAATTGAGAGACCAAAAACCCACATCAATCAATCATAGAAAAATATAATTGATTAATTTAGGGTTTGTTTGATCAGTACTTATTATTCGAGGGTTTTCTTCCCCAAATTTGTGAACCAGTCGAGCTGCCGTTTTCTCCTCTCGTCTGATTCCACTTGTACGTGTTCTCAATTTCCAATTTTCCTTTTCAGATACGGTTTTTATTTTATTATTTTGATCGGAATTGTGTTGCGTTTTTTGAACCAGGTATACGCCGCGGCGGTGAATCGTGAATTGTGATGAGTTCCAATACGTTGCGGAGAAGACTCCACCATGGAGATGTCGGTGGAGGAAGATACGATCGTTACGAGAATTCCGGAACCGATTCGCTGAACGAGCCATTGCTTGGAGATAGTGATTATGATTACAACAAACACTCCGAGGTACTTTTTTACTTGTTTCTGCGATATATATAAAACAACCATGAATCTTAGTTTACAGCTTGAAGTTTTGAATTTTCTACATTTATTATTTGATTTTTATTTATTTATTTGTTTTGGGTATGGAAGGGACAAGCACTCGAGGATATTTTGGATGATGAACGGAGTAAAGAGCGCCTGCATTGGATGCTGCTCTTCTCGAATGTAATTGCGCAGTGGGCGCAATGGTTAGGTCTGCATTTACTGTGATTATTATTATCTTTGTCGAATCCAAAAATTAGTGTTAATTCTCCAATTACGCAGCGTAGTATTGAAAACGAGAATAGGTTTTAGTTTCAACATGATGGTGTCTTTTGGCTTTAATTTGAAATGGATAATGATGTAGCTATGATGAAGTATGTGTGCTCAACTTTTTCAATGTAGGAAATGCAGAGTATATGAAAAATAATATTGGAGATAAAAAAAATCTAGAATTAAGAGAATAAGGGCGTTAGTATTATTTGAAGGTGAATTCATGTGTGGAAGTTGGAGATATCACATAGTCGTGAAAATAAAAATACCAGGAGCATAAATCAGTGGGAGAAATATAGTATGCATATTATATGTATTAATTATTTGATTAAAATGTTACATTCAATTAGTATTCAGTATGTTCATTGTTGATGTTTCCGGTACTTGTAAATATAAACAAGTCAATCAATCATTTTTTCTTTCTCATTTTCCAGCAAATATTGTTATTGGGCCTGGAGCATAAATCAGTGGGAGAAATATAGTATGCATATTATATGTATTAATTATTTGATTAAAATGTTACATTCAATTAGTATTCAGTATGTTCATTGTTGATGTTTCCGGTACTTGTAAATATAAACAAGTCAATCAATCATTTTTTCTTTCTCATTTTCCAGCAAATATTGTTATTGGGCCTGGATCTTTGTTTGGACGAATTTTACCATTTATTTCCGGCGGTCAAAATGGAATAAATAGCAACCTTCCACCTCTTTTACTTAGTTCCTTGCAGGTATTTTCCAGCAACTCCATTTACGTTTCAGAGAAGATGAATAATTGTTTTCTATTTTCTGTTGTTTTGCTAAGAAAATGTACAATCTAGTTGTAAGGAACTGTATGTATATGTTGCTATTTGCACTAACGTGAAGGATTATTTTTAACCTTGAAATGGCTTAGACACAATAGCTCAAAATAACCATATTGTGATAGGTTAAATGACTCTATTTTGTGCAGGAATGCTATTTTTTACTCTTTCGGATTGCTACAAATGCTTTCTATTATTTTTATATTTTTCTGTAGCTTTTGGCATATGCCAACCAACATTTATCTTTGATTCTTGAGCTGGTTTTTCAATAGGAAGCAAGGCTGAAATATCTAAAGCAGAGGCTCTCGGTTCCTTTTGACGGCACTTCTTCAGAGCATCAAGTATGTATTTGCCTCCATATTCCACACCCCCCCCCCCCCCCCCCCCACCACACACACACACACACAAAAACTAAAAGCGAAATAAGGGTTTTTTGTACTGTCACCATCTTATTTGGATGTAGTTTTATTAGATTTTATGTGGGAAATACAAGAAATGGATGATCATGTTTATGATATAACAGCCAATATTATTATTTATTTAAAAAAATTGTGTTTGAATATCTTTATCTATGAACCTGTTATAATACTTTGTTGACAGGACGCGCTTAGACAACTTTGGAGGTTATCTTATCCTGATAGAGAACTCCCACCTCTTAAATCAGAGGTTTGGAAGGAAATGGGTTGGCAGGGATCCGACCCTTCAACAGATTTCAGGTAATGTGGTTATAAGTGATTAATTCGCCGATATACAAGTGTATTAATTGGTATTTATCTGGAAATTTATGATCAATTAATGTTCAGGGGTGGAGGATTCATATCATTGGAGAACCTAATCTTCTTTGCCAAGAAATTTCCGGTTCGTATTTTCCGTTTTCCTTTATTTACATAACTTTTTATTAGATTTTTTCCTTTATTTCTCTCGTTGAACTAACAACTATTTCCAGATTTTAAAACAACATGCTTAGTTATGAAGTAATTGTATATATACACATATATGCATATTTGGTGGAGTTTTTATGACATCTTGCTATGTTATCTTTTAGATATAACATTTTCCCTGATTTTAATTTTTTTTTTCTTTTTTTTTTTGTTTTGCTGTTCACTTTGATAGGAGGCATTTCAAAGCTTGTTGCACAAGAGAGATGGAGACAGGTCTGAATGGGAGTACCCCTTTGCTGTAGCTGGAATCAATATTTCTTTCACGCTGGTGCAAATGTTAGATCTTCAGTCAGGTGCGCAAGGATTTTGTTATTATTTAGTTTTTTCCCCTGGATTTAGGGTTTACTTCGATCGTTTCCGTTGATCAGTTTTGATAAGTTCAACTGCTTTTAGGAAATATAATTTGCTTGAATCATAATGGAATTCTTGCCCCTGGTATTAAAATCAGAACCTCACTATTCTTCAATCTAACTTACGATTTAGCAGTATGTAGTGCCTTGTGCAAGTAGCACAGTATGTTTGAAAATTAGACAGTTCAATGAATTAGAGAAATTTATTGATAAAAGATCCAATTGCTTCTTACCGTAATTTTTACAACTGGAGAGAGTATTAAATTCTCAAATAACTTGTTCGAGATTTTGTTTCAAAAATAGTAACTTTTTCGATGCTTGAAATATTTCGGCAGGGACACCTGGCACTCTCGCAGGACACCGCTTTCTGGAATTGCTAAGCCAAGATGAAATGGCTTTTGACAACCTTTTCTGTGTTGCTTTCAAATTATTGGACGCTCAGTGGCTTGCAAAGCGGGCTTCATACATGGAGTTTAACGTAAGAATATACTCATATTATATGGACACTACTGAAATATTGGAAAAAAAAATTATATTGAAAATCTATTTTTTTTTCTTTCTGTGCAGGATGTTCTCAAGTCGACAAGATCACAACTAGAGCGCGAGATGGCATTGGAAGATGTGTCGAGCGTGAGAGATTTGCCGGCTTATAATTTACTCAAAAGCTAATACTGATGGCCATAACACCGAATTTATTTTTTCTTGATGTATATGGCTCAACTGTTACAATTTACAAATCAAGATCGAACTACTCTTCATACCAGAAATTGTAAATTTATTTTGTTCAAGGCTGAAGCATTTTATTCGTAGCATTAAGTAAAAACTTGTATAATGACAAATGACTTGAAGCCAAGATTCTTGCTCCTTCGAAGAAATTGTTGGGAATCATGCATCTATACATACACAGCGGTAATTTAAAATTACGAATTTTCAACTCATCGATTAACTAGCAGATGTCTCTTACTAATCCAAGATTCGCTTCCATGCATCTTTTACTGGTAATTAACAACTAAAAACAAGAGTTTGGATGAAGTGCAGGACAACTATATTAACCATGGTTAAAACAAAAAATTCCCCAATACAAAGAACTTTCCAACTTGGGCAAAAGCAATAATCAAAATGCATTCATAAATATGGTCAAAAAAACAATAAAAGGCAAAATTATAGAGCAATCTCATCACAATAGTTTATTATGCTTGAACACAATAATCATCTTCCAATATTTTTTCACGAGAAATCTTCGTTTCGAGCATGCCCAATGGTACCGGGTTCTTCGGCCGATTTAAGGTACCAACGCTGAAGACGGTCAGACGCTAATCTCACCTGTGCGTCCCAATCCGTTTTCCATGCCATGTAGCAAAGTGCAAGTGACTGACACAGAATTCCAATATTCATTCCGATCCATATTCCCTTCAAAACACAATAAAATAAATACCAATCTCAGAACCACCATTATTATAATACTCAATAAAATAAAAAATAAAATCGTGTAAGAAAAACAAAATGTTTTAGATTTTATAGTTTGTGATGTTACCTTAACTTCAAGATTAGCGACATAACCGAGTAGAGCTCCGATCGGTATTCCGATCAAATAGTAGCAACAAAGGTTAATAACTGCAACCGTCCCTTGCAAACCTGCTCCAACTGCCACACCTGTTTTTTTTTTTACCAAGATTTTTTAAACCATATTAATATGGGAAAATGTGTACGAAGACGAGAAATAACAAAAGTAAAATAAACAGACCTGAAAGTACTGGATAAATGCTATTAAGCAAGACAGATACGGCAAGGAGAAACGATAGATCAGTTACAGTATTTGCAACTTCGACGTCGTTTGTGAATAAGTATCCGATTTTGTTGCCGAAGACCAAGCAAAGAATCGTGAAGAATATTCCAATCACAACCGAAGTTGTTATAAGGACTTTGATCGAATATCTCACGGCTTTAGCATCTCCTCTTCCCAGCTCATTCGCAATTCGTACACTAAGGGAAAAAGAAAAAGGCGGCTTTAATACAGCTGGAATAAAGAAATGACGAAAACAGGAAAACATATATTATTAATAATCGCATACCATGCAGCACCGAGGAATCCCAAGCAGATCATGAATTCCCAACCGTTGATATTAAGGCTGCAAAATTAAATTAAAAACTTATAAATCCAATTTGGATCGTGCTTATAGCGTATAATACAATTTTATAAAATAAATAAAATAAAAAAGCTTATAATTGCTAAACACTCACCAAATAGAAAAGGCGGATATGGAAACCTCGGCATTACTCATGTAGCCAGCCAATAAGACTAGTACAGAATTGTACCATAACTCCAAGCTGCAAAAGTAACCCCGATAAATAATAAATATCAAGAAACGAAATTTATGCATTTCCAAACATAGTTACCATTAAAAAATAAATAAAATTATATAATTAAATGTTATAAAAAGATTCACAAAAAGGGTCTGAAAGATTATTACCAAACCATAATGCCAGAGGAAATCGAGAGCTTAACAACGGGCAATAAATCTTTAAAAGCAGCAGTACTAAACCCTGTCCAAGTCTGGGGGCACCAGCCCCCCATAATGTACGCAAGCTCAGCAAAAGCAACCATCCAAGAAGATATGTTAAGTGCAGCCATGGCACCGTCGACACCCCAGCTAAGCTTGTACACAAACAGCCACGATAATGGTACATGCACTAAAAGCTGTACGACAGATATCCAAGCCACAAAACTGTTCTTTTGCTGTGCCTGAAGGTACATCTGCATTGTCAGAGTGAAGACAAAGTTGTACACCATTGGAATAAACCAATAAGATATGTATCCGGCCGATGCTGCGATTGCCGAATCTTCTCCGAGGAGTTTGAACATGGGGGCTCCGAATATGAAGAGTGGGATAATGAAGGTTAATGTTAAGAAATCGACAATCCAAGATCTTTGCAAATAGATTCCCATCATGTGGTATTGTCTTGCTCCGTACGCTTGTCCGCAAAGTGTTTCTGTCGCACTTGACATTCCTATCTGATTTATTTAAAAAAAAAAAAAAAAAGAGGAATTAGTTTTTTTCCAAAGTTCCGTTCGAGATATAACTTTTAAGAATCGATAATTCGGTTAATCTTTAAGATTTATAAAGTAGTAGAACTTCTATACTTCTACTATATAAGTATTTGATGAAAATAATGAAAACTATTTATGGCTTAAAAACAGCTTATTCTCAAAAACTGATTATGAGCCAAAAGAAGCTAATAATCACTTTTCAGAAGCTTTTGCAAATATGACCGAAGGCAATAAACAACACTTACGAGCACTCCATTGGCAAAACGAACAGTGATGGTTTGAACGAGGGCATATCCAGCAAGATCCATTGAACTAATGTGACCGACAAATGATTGAGTGACGATTATAGTTCCGAAAGACGCCACCCTGGCAATAATTCCGGGCAATGCTACTCTCCATATTTTCTTGGATTCGTCGTAAACTTGTCCTTTAAAATCAACGATTTCTTTCCCTTCTGCTTCTGAAGTAAGCAGTTTGTCACGCATGCCATTATCCATGGCTCTGCAGAGAAGAAAAATTCGGAAAAAAAAAGTTAGTTTCTTGATATGAAACTATCGAAAATTCACTTTTTTTTAAAAAAAAAATTTGTGTATTTATTTTATAAATTTTTCCTTGTTCATTTATTTCCTCCAATATTCAACCAGATTCATTTACAAGTTATACGGCATTTTAGCAAGCAAGATTAGAGGCATTTCGCAAAATAGGCCGATTATATAATTAGTAAAAGATGTGAGTTTTAGTCAAGACTACAAGAATTTCACTATGAGCAAGAAATGGTATAAACTATAAACCAAGTGACAAATGGAGCATCAGATCTACTACTTCAAATTCAGAAAAAGCTCAAAGATATATAAATGGAAAAAAATAAAAATAAAGACATATGAACAAAAATGATAACACAAACCCAATAGTGAGATTTGGCAAGAGAGAGAGAATTGAAGAGAGAGAAAATGTGTGGTCTTGGATTGGGGGACCCACAATGAAAGGTAGTAGTTTGAGCAAAAATGGAGTTTAGCCAACTGCACTGAACTTTCTTGAACTTCTCTTTTGGCCTAAAATTCTTATCACTTTCTCAAATTGCTTACTTTATTACAACACAAGATTCGCTGGACCAGTTCCCTTTTCTGAACACTAATAATCCTTACTAAAATTACAGATCAAGAACGAGATGTATATATATAAGATATATATCATTCAATTTCTTTTTTTTTTTAATTTATTCTAGTTTTGATGTTATGGAAGTTGTAATCCAAGGGCAAATCGGAGAAAACAATGAAAATTGGATACAACAACGTTAGTCAAACCTTAAGGTAGAAAACCAACAAGATTTGCAGAGGTCACCAAACAGAAAACACACACACACACACACACACACACACACACACACACACACAAATACTTGGACTTGGGTCAAAAAAATCGAATCTTTAACACGAAACTCAGTTCAAACAAACGGAAACTTTCCAGGAAAAAAAAAACAGACAATAACAGAAAACACACACACACACACAGAGGGATATGACTTGAGGAAGAAGAAGAAGACTTACCCAAGAAATCAAGAACCCTTTTTTTCTGTAGTTCTGCAAGGGAGAAAAATAGTTTTTTCAGCTGCAGCAAAAGTGACCTCACAAGCCCTTTATCTCTCTCACACACACACAGACACACACATTTAGAGAGAGAGAGAGAGAGAGAGGGTTGAATTGTAGAAGACTAAATAAAAAAAATGTGAAACAGATGCATATGGCAAAATAAAAATACTAAAAACCACCTACCCCCACTCTGATGGCGAAAACGTGCACCATGATGACAGTTGGATTCCTACAATCAATCTCTGCGGTAATTATTGTTTTAATTATTTACTCTCATCTAGCTCTTTCTTCAATCAAATTAATCTTATTTATTGTTACCTAACTGTCTGAAAATGGGAAAAAAAAATATAACCACTCAAGACAATATATAGTTGACTTCCTGTTTGCTAAAGGCTTTTTACTGTCATAAAATGATTTTTTACATATTTATTCAAATTTTGCTTCATTTATTTTTTTATGGCGAGCTATAATCGAATCGAATACGATTCGAGCTAGTTTGATTTTTTAATAAATATATGTAAAAAATAAAAATATTTTTTTTAATCGAGCTCAAACTTGAATCGAACTTCATATGTCGAACAAAAATATGTGTGCAGATTTGATTGGCTAACTGGTATTATCTCAATTCAATTATTACATTAATTCTTGACCAGACATAACTAAGGGCTCACTTATTATCGGTCATTATCCAATCCTAGAATAAATCTTTGCTTTCACGAAACCATTTTGGATCAGACGAAAATCGTTTCTCAGTTTTGTACGAGTATTAAGAATTTTGAATAAATACGTTTGGATTTTGAATAAATACTAAATAACATTAATCATGCAATGATGTGATAGATATAATTAATATTATAATTGAAAAAATATGGGTAAAACACATAGAGAATAAATGCATTTAAGGCATTATTAGAATTCTAAATAGACATATAATATAGGGTAAATTACAAACACCCCCTGAGGTATGGTCAAATTACAAAACCCCCCCTCTTGTTTGGATAATTAGATCTACCCCCTCAACTGTGATTTTTTCTTACACCTCCACCCTTATGGTGCCAAATTCAACATAATCATCTAGATTCCGTGAAATTTGCTCTAGTTTGTACTCGTTTTGTGTAAAAATATAGTTTCCGATGCACCACAAACTGATATATACAAGCTAAAAATCACATATTATGATCATCTTGCTTCATAATGTAGAGTTTGAATGGGATAAAACGGGTACAAAAGTGATAATATTCCATATAATCTCGAAGATTCCACTAAATTTGAGGAGTTGAGGGGGTGGTTGTAATTATCCAAACAAGAGGGGTGTTTTTTTAATTTGACCATACCTCAGGGGGTGTTTGTAATTTACCTTATAATATATAACAAAAATATTTCTCTAAAATGACATTTATTGTGGAATAGATTGGATAGTATTTGTTTCGAAAATGTTAGATGTTAAATTCAAGATTTTATAATTTTAGACAAATATTTATATTTATTTCTATATTCATAAATGAAAATTAATTTTATTGACGTATAGCGTACACTTACAAAGTATACGTATATCAATGAATGTTGTGGATATACTTATTTAATTTTTAACCAGCATATATAAAAAGACCATTTAAATTTCTCTACCAACATTCTTTTGATTTTTTTTTAAAGGTTAATTATCACGTGTTAAATAGCTGTTTTTCGTCTCATTGCTTATAAGTTATATTGCAATATCTGATTAAAAAAAAACTTGGAAATATATATAAATTAATAATATATTATTTGTATACCTACCCATGTTGGTTAATTCTCACAGAGGCAATATAAATGACTGACTAGGACTACTCACCAGCAGTTTTTTTTTTTTTTTTTTTTTTCTTTAAAAGATTTCTCTAGAATTATCTAAATATTTATTATTTCCTTTTAAATAGGGGTTTTAAATAAATAAATATTGCATAGGTAATTTAATGGAAAACATAATAAATATTTATAAAAATGAATTATGAGAAGTAGTTGGGGAAAATGAGCATTTGTTTTGAATACACAATGTCACGTGGACAAGTAGGTGGATAAACGGGATTGGTGGTGCGTGTAAATTGACCACGTGGCATTGGTAGGTAGCCATAAATAATATATATAGTTGTACTTATATCTTGATTAATGCAATAATAGAATCTTAATTATAAATGTATATACATATTATTATTGATATTATCCACGCATACATATTTAATTATTTATACATCAAAATAATTCTAATTTTGTTTAAAATTTCTTTTTTTAGAATCTTACGTCATTAATGGTGTTCAGTATATTATTTGTGGCGGCTTTTTTTCGAAATAGTTGTGGGCCCACCTCCAAGGCCCATAATTTTCTTGATTTGATGATGTATAATAAAAAGAATAGGCAATTTAATTCAACATCATAAATAAATAAATATAAATACATTAAACTCTATAACGAAAAGAAAGATGTGTAGCAAGTAAACTTTAACTTTCTACTGTTTTTTGTATCACACGTTTCGTTTCGAACATTCGAGAACACCTGCAGAACGTTTTATGGGCCATTTTGCAATTTTCAATTTAATTAGGGAATAGTTGCAATGGTTTGGACCGGATCCAATAGAACGTGGTCCATTAACTTCACATGGAGCTTGACTTTGGGTTGTCCTATTTTATAATAATTAATTATGGCCCCAATAATTATTACATACTTATATTCCTGCCCAACTTTCAAATAATTGAACTTATCCATAACGAATTTCTTTTTATCTTTTTTTTTTAATTTGGAATTAAGAAAGGTGGTGCATATACAATTAAATATCAATAAATTAATATAATTCGGACTAGCAAAATTCTATTAATCTATCAAATTAAATTTGGAATATAGTACGCTTTATCGAGTTGAAAGCAAGAAATTGTTATTTAAGCTAAATTATTAATTTATCGATATTTCACAGTATATGAAAATCATTTTTCCCACATCCAAGTCAATGCCTACGTTGGCGATGTTAATCTTAAATGATAAATATTGGATTTGGGCCTAATTAATATCTAATTTGGTATCACATTTTATATTATTTAAATAAACAAGGGAATAAAAAAGCAATAAATAATAAATAATTGAACCAAACTCTGAACAACTTCAGATCCAACTTGATCTTCCAAACTCGACCAACTCTCATTACTTGATTTTGAATATCAGAGATAATGTCAAATAAATGGAACTTGATTTTTTAAATTAAAGAAAAAAATGATGTTAATGGTGATCACGTATAAGCATATTAATAGGAATAAAATAATTCTTTGTACAAACTTATATATGTTAACTTGCAAGTAATTGTCAATGGTAGGGATGTGTGGAAATTAGAAGGTAATTTCCAAATTTTGTCTATTTGAATATTTTATTCGGATTGTTTGAACGATATTTTCAATTCTGAATTTCAAGCTAAGTAATAGGAACCAAGATTGGCATAAGCAACAATACCTTGCCTTCCAGCCCCACTAGCAACACCTGCAATGTGGTGGTATGGTACACATGAGAGAGAGAGAGAGAGAGAGAGAGAGAGAGAGAGAGAGAGAGAGAGAGAGAGAGATGCTGGTCACCAGAAAGAACTGTTTGAATGCTATTAAGAAGTAACGAAAATGCGAGAAAAGGCGATAAATGAGCTACCACATTAACCACGTACATCAACGTTTTTCGTGAACACGTAAGTAAAGTTTCCACGAAAAATCAGGAAAACCGCAAACAACACTAATCCAACGGTAGATGATGTAATTAAGCGCTTTCTTCCTTACGTGCCTCCATTAGGTATTTGGACGTGAAAAATACGGAAATGCCCTTGGATCAGGAATGTGCATTCCGGCAATATTGGCCTGAGCATCATCCCTAGCTATATGGCAAAATGGCACAAAAACAAAGTGATTTTCGAGTGGCATGCTGCAAAAATTCAGGCGACAAAATGCAGTTTGATTAATTACAAGAATGCCGGGTGGCGAATCTTAGGATAACAGTAGAAATGAGTCGATAGGCGGCGAGTTCGGTGGAGCCCACAAGGCCGATGAAAGCTTGGCTTGTAACGTTTACTCCGAATGTTCAAAATCGGATTAGGATGGCGGGGCCCGCTACTTCTCGGTCCAAATCTTCTTCTTCGTCGTCTTTATTACGAGCAGTTAGCCCCAACAGCTCTTGGTTCATTTGATCGATCACCTTCCATTTCTTTTCTTTTCTTTTCAAGTGTTTGAAAGCTTATAAAAACACACAGTGTCATACTTACAGAACCTATATTTCAAAATTTATTGTTGACCTATGTGAAATGACCGAATTACCTTACAAAAGAAATATTTACAAAATAACAAAAAGGAATCGAAAAGAATTCGGAGGCTATTTTTGGCTTTTCAAGTCAAAAAACACGCTTCTACTCTAACAGTCCGCGCGTGCATTACATAATAAGATGTTAGGAATTTTCTTGCTTTGACTATTTTTTAGGATGGTTTTCTTGCTAAAATAGTACTCCCTCCGTTCCCTATTAAGTGTCGTTTTTAGCTTTGCACAAGGATTAAGAAGCTCAATAATTGTGTCTTGATTTTAGGTAAAATATATTAGAAAGACTAAAATAACCTTGAATATTTAATGATGTGATAAGAGAGAGTTAATATTTATAGTTGAATTCATAAGGTTAAAAGAGGAAAACATGCATTTAATTCGGTATTGGAAATCTAAAGTGACAGATAATATGGAACAAAAATATTATAAAAAAGAGACAGTTATTATGGAACAGAGGGAGTATATCACAAGTAATTCCCTAAAATATATAAGAATTAAAAACTCCCCTGGTTTGTACAAATTACAAGTGTCCATTTAAGATTTATATGAATTACTAAAATATCCCTCTTGGTTATTAAGAAAAAAAAAACAAATAAAAATTAAAAATAAAATTTTCATGATTTTACTAATATTTGATTCCACAAAACCCAATCAATATTTTCACATTTTACAAACCATCAAGTTTCATTTGAAAAATAGAGTGTTTGCAAAATAATTTGAATATTTTTTATCCTATAAATAAATACTATCAATTTATCATTTATCTATATTATGAAAATAAAATCTTACTAAAATTGTGTTATTATATGTGAATTCTTATTAAAATTGCCCCTCAACCCTTATTAATTTTAAGTCACCCTAACTAAATCCTGGCTCTGCCACTCATTATATACATTCTTACGAAAACGAATAAATATATAAATTATTATTTTTAGAAAACGAGTTTTATTGTAGAAGATCCCTATTTTTGAACCGTCTTCAAATCTCGTCTATGATCTCTAAAATCTCAGGAACGGCCCAACAGTATGAGAGAAATATTCAAAACCCCATTGCTTCAAACTAAGGAATTCAAAATTGCAAATCTTTAACATAGTCTATGTTAAATCTTATAACACCCTTTCGCAGACAAGAGATTTTTCGATCTTCAGACAACTATCGAGGCTCGTTATTAATTAGTTTCTTCTTCCACAAACCACCGACTCGTTCGTCTCCGAGCAACGGATACCTGCACACGAAACCACAATGTAATTACTAACAACTAAAAATATCTCAACAAACTCGGTTCTCGAATTTAATAGTCACCTGTTTATCCCAATCAGTCCTGTAAGTTATGATAACAATTATAGCCGTTTGAACCACTGTTCCGATTATCATTCCAATCCAAACACCCTACATATATCGAACATGTAACTTCGTTAACTTTTCTTTCTTGAATATTGTCATCATGAACTATTTTGTTACACACATGATAAAATAATTATAGGACGAAAACGAAGGGGCAAAAACGTCAAAACTCACTTCGACTTCTAATTTGACGACATAACCAAGTACAACTCCCAAAGGGATTCCTATCAAGTAGTATGAACCGAGGTTAACGTAAGCAACAATGCTCTGCCTTCCAGCCCCATTAGCAACACCTGCAATACAAGAAACGATTTTTTCGGTTGATTGAATGTTGTTTTTTCGATTTTTATATGTATTCTTAAAATTTAATAGACAGCTCACCTGAAAGAACTGGTTGAATACCATTCAGAAGCAGCGAAAACGCCAGAAGAGGCGATAAATGAGCAACCGCCTTTGCTACATCTTGGTTTTTCGTGAACACGTAAGCTAAATTATTGCGAAACAACATGAAAAAAACGAAAAGCACGAATCCGATTGTGGATGATGTCAGCACTATCATCAAGATCGACAATTTTACGGCTCTAGCATCCCCCTTTCCAAGCTCGTTCGACACACGCACACTAGAATATATAGAGACAACAAAAAAAAATTGAATCTTTAGAAACGAAACGAGAACTGTAAGAATTAAGACAGAGAACTATATAATCATAGTTACCTTGCTGCACTTAAGAAACCTATAGATATCATTAAAGCCCAACCACTTATGTTAAGGCTGCAAACATTAACAAACTCTTAATTGCTATTTCCAGATTCACTAATCAAGAAATCATAATCCAATTAATTTTTTTTTTTTAAATTATAAATTACCAGATAGAAAGGGCATCAATTGTGACCTCAGCATTGACCATATTTCCAGTCAAAAGAACCAAAATTGTGTTGTACCACAATTCAAGGCTGCCAATTGTTATAAAAAACCAATCACTATCAAATATACATACCTTAAAAATAATCAATCTTGAAAGCAAAAAGAATAAAAACAATAACCAGATCATTGCACCAGACGAGAAAGAAAGCTTGATAATCGGACCAAGATCCTTAAACGCTAATCTCGTAAAACCGGTCCAAGTTTCTCTACACCCTCCAAACATAACATACACAAGTTGACCTAAGTTCGGTATCCAATACGCCAAGATAGTGGACCCCATCGCCCCACGAACTCCGAACTCGTACTTCACAGTCAGCATCCAAGACAGAAAAACGTGAAGGCATAACGAAAAAACGGCTAAGTACGAAATAATCAAGTTCTTGCTCTGTGCCTGCAGGTACATTTGGCAGCTGAACGAGACCACGTAGGAGAATACCACGGGGATGAACCACAGAGAAATACTCCCCGCCACTTCCGCTATGCGTTCGTCTTGGCCTAACGCTTTTAGTATAGGGGTGGTGAAAATAAATAACGGCGAGAGGAAAATCGAGGTCGTGGTTAGAACGAGCCATGATTGTTGAAGGTATATTCCGAGCATGTGGTGTTGTTTCGCTCCGTACGCTTGTCCACATAGCGTTCCTAGTCCGCTCGTCATTCCCAACTATACATATCAATGCAATGCAAAATCGAATATATACATATATAAGTTGATTTTATTTATTAATACGAAAAAAATGAATACAAATTATAAGTTCGGTTTTACGAGTATGCTATTTGCGAAACGTAGGATGACGGTGAAGACGAGAGAATAGGCGGCGAGCTCGGTGGAACCCACATGGCCGATGAAAGCTTGGCTGATGACGTTGATTCCGAACATCGAAAATCGGATTAAGATTGCGGGGCCCGCTATGATCCACATTTTTTTGGACTCGTTCCATATTTTGTTCTTGAGAATTTCTTCTTCACTAGTGTTTTTGTTGGCTGATTCCAATAGATTTTGGTTGATTTCTCCTTCCATTTAACTTCTGCAACATAACAATTAAATTCATATTCTTCAAAAAAAAATATATAATTAAAATTGATCAAGAATAATTAATAATACTTAATTGACAAAAACCTAATATCATGTCTCAAGGCTGAAAATCTCACACACACACACACACACACACACACACACACACACACACACACACACACGCACGCACATAATGATTACGATGAACTTGATGAAGGAAATGGTCTTCAAAGGATTCACATCAGCATTCGTCTCTCCTTTCTTCTCCTTTTCCCAATTTTTTTTTTTTTTTTTTGGATTAGTATTATTATTAATTTTATTTTGTTAAAGCTTGTGATATTCAAAATACATTTGTGTATTTTTTAAAATCCGTTTGACAGATAATGCATTAATTGATATTTCCTAATTGTTTTATAAAAAAGTCAAATTGTGTTTGTGGAAATACTTTTTCTAGATTATGAAATATAAATTGCATTTAAGATGATATTTGAGGGAAGTATATAATATTTATGGTAGTCCAGATATGAATTATGTGTAACGATTTATAAGCTTTCCAATAAGATTCTCATTAATTAAATGTGTGAATTGTACTATTGAGTTTTCATGCTATATATATTTAAAGAAAAATTAAAAATAAAATAAATAAAATAAAAAATGTTCATATTAATGGTACGTAACATATTACTTAGTCAAAATCCTGACTAGTCATGGATGTGATAAGATCCCGGGAACGAGTCCGTTCGAACTTGCAACGGGACAACAATCGCTTAAGCCACACACCTTGACTACAACAACTGATGGGAGGAGTCCTGGGCATTGAAGATGTTTAAGTCATGAGAGGAGTAAGCCGACTTAGCCCGAGCGTGTCTCGAGAAGGCTAGATAACATATGAAGAAATGGGCGGACGACAAACGACGATCACGTGACCTCGACGTTGGAGTGCAAGTCATGGTGAAGCTCTTGCGTTCCAATAGTCACTGCAGAGTATGCACAAGGGCCTTGTGCGGAGATATAAAGGGCCATTCCAGATGATTGTCAAAGCCGGTAAAGTATCTTATTGCCTACAACTTTCAAGTTCTTTGAAAATTCACCCGGTATTAGCGTATATATATTATATATATTACGTATACTTATTATTATTCTTATTTATTATAGTTACCTTGTATATTAGGTTACCTTGTGTAGTAGGTTAGGATTTCCTACATGTAACTATATATATGATTAATATACGTAAGAGATATTATTCTCTCTTTTCTCCAATTATATTTCTCCTATATAGTATCAGACACTAGGAGAGTCACACTGAGCACCACCCGTCATGGTCGAGTCATATGGTAAAGAGATCGAGGAAGTGCTCGGCCGGCAAGTGAAGCGACGTAGGGGTGTTCCACCAAGTATTCAATACCTCATCAAATGGAAGGGACTACCCGAGTCCGAGGCAACGTGGGAGACTTGTGGCAATTTCAAGATTGTCTCCACTTGCTCAAGGCAACAAGGACGTCGCGGGATTAGGCGGATGAGGATGTTACGGCCTGCCAATTTCGGCCAAACCCTTTATCAGTTTCTCTTGGGTTCGGAAGGTTAAGGGATTCAGGCTTAGTCCAAATAGTATTAGGCCGAAGATGGCCCAAATATAAATAGACTTGGTAGAGATCTTAGGAGATTCTAGAAAACTTTCTAGAATCCTTCCATTGTCGATATTTTGTAGGAATTCTTTGGAGTGTTCTAGTGAACAAGCTCTTAGATCAAATAGATTTCCACCACTCATTGAGAAGGTGACCTAGTATAAATAGGAGTCGGGACTTCATTTGTAAGCATCCAAGAAATCTAAGCAATTGTAAATACTCAACCAATACAAGTACTTTCCTACTAAGTTCTCTTATCTTCTTAAGTTATTTGTTCGTTTTTCATGATTTAGCATTCGCAACACATTCAGAAACCGTTGTGGGACAGGTTCATCAATTCCTATAAATAGAAGGTTATCCACCACATATTCGTCAATTTCTATAACAAGAGGGTCATCCACAACATACTCGTATATTTTGGATTGAACCTACCGCATAAGATTTGGCTAGTGTAATCCACATCTCTGGTCTATTTATTTATACCTAGAATGAATATGTATAGACCATAGAGATGTAAATCTATTTAAATTGATAATATTGCAAAACAATATACCTCTTGGTATTTGTTTTAATTATGCAAATTATACATAATATTTTAAGATAAAGGTAAATTTCGAGCAGGTATTTATAGGAATTAATTTGGGTATTTACAAAAAAAATTATGAAATTTTATATCCACTTATTTTTCTTTTAATTTTATATCCACTTATTTTTATTTTAATTTTTATATAGTATAATTCCAAATAAAGAAAAAAAAAATATGGACCAAGATGAATGGCTGATATGAACAACTTTGTTATAGCCAGGTCCAAAAGGAATAGCACAAAAAAAAAATTATAAGAATGTTATTCTAAACATCTTCTAACAAAGAAAGAAATTAACAAAAAAATAAATGAGAAAAAGCCGTTTGTCCCTTAAATTAAGGGTCGTTTGCACTTTGCCCCTAAAAAAAAATGCACATTTTTGTCTGAACTCATTAATTCGTTGCACGGTGCCCCCTAAATTAAATATTCCAACAATTTTAACCGAAATGCTAAAACATGTGCATTGCACGTGAGATTTGCAGAGATAAATTTGTCCATTCACATACATCCTATATATTAAATATAAATGTAGGTGAAGAGAAAAAATTATATTTGCAAATATCACATGCAACCCACATGTTTTAGCATTTCGGTCAAAGTTGTCAGAAAATTTATTTTAGGGGCACTTTGCAACGAATTAACAAATTTAGTCAAAAACGTGCGATTTTTATTTTGTTGGGGGCAAAATGCAAACCTTAATTTAGGGGCAAACTGTTTTTTACTAAATAAATCATTAATTCAATCCGTACACGGATAAAATCTTCTATTGCCAGGAAAAATCTGATTCTTCCAAACGAAAACAAAAATAAAGTAGCACAGCAGGGTGTTTCCTGGCATTAGCTATATTTCTCCAACGGCAATAATTGTACAATCATTATTATTTCCAAAATTGAAACGCTCCGGAAAGTGTAGAGAGAGAGAGAGAGAGAGAGAAGAGAGAGAAAGAGCGAGGCTGATTCAAAGTCCCGTTCTTTCAAATCCATCCAAAACAAAAGAGGAAATTTCTCTAAAACCCTAGATTTTTTTTGTTTTGTTTGGGTTGATTATTCCTTTCTCTCGCTCTTGTAATTTCTGCTGGTTAATTTGGGGGAAATTCTCTGTGTTTTTGATTCGTTGTTCTGAGTTGCTAGGTTGAAATAATTTTGAAAAAAAATGGGTAGCAAAAGGGAAGATGATAGAAATGAAAAGATTATTAGGGGACTGATGAAGCTCCCTCCTAATCGCCGATGCATTAACTGCAACAGCTTGGTAATGTATACTTCATTTTTCTCACTCTCTTTTGGAAAAATTTTGTGCTTCGTTCTGATTTCTCTTTTGAGTTTTAAAAGCTTTTCCTTCAAATTAGAGGTGTTTGATTATAGTTTATAGCCAATTGGCCGTTGAAAATTGAAATTGAAGTAATTTCTGGCTCTTATCTGAGTGACTATTTAGTATTTAGGTTATCGAAATTTTCTGCTTGTGGTGCCCTATGATGTTTTCATAGGTGAAACTGATTTTTGAGTAAATTTGAAAAATTCCGGGAGTTTTACGGTTTTGGTTCCGTTCGTTTCGTTTTTTGTTTTTTTTTTAAATGTGTATTGGTTGAGATTTGTTTTTGGACTTAATATTTGGATTGGGAAATGTACTTTTTGGTTGCAGGGTCCTCAATATGTATGCACGAATTTTTGGACGTTCGTTTGCACGACATGCAGTGGAATACAGTGAGTGTTTGTTTGCGTTTCTCTTTCTGAGAAGCTAAGTTTTATGGGTTTTTTTACGAATTAGTTAACATGATCATTTTTGAATTTGATTACAGTTTTATATCTCTGGAGAAATAAATTTACCACTTAATTATTGACGTAATGTTTCCCGATAATTGTACTTTTTTGTTCTGACATCATGGTATGATTGTGGAACTTAGAAGATTGAGGTTTTAGTTGAGGAACTTTCGAAGAATATTACTCATAAGAAAAGGGATCTTTGGAGATTCTTTATGCAAGGAGTCGTCAGTTTTGGGAAACAAACTAATAGAAATTATCTAACTGAAGATTCAATATTATCGGTTTTGATTTCTGTACCGGATAATAGTTGTATGAAACACATCGTTTCTGTTTGAAATTGCAGTCGTGAATTTACTCATCGTGTCAAATCCGTTTCCATGGCTAAGTTTACTTCACAAGAAGTGGATGCACTTCAGAAAGGTGGTAATCAGGTAAAATATATTTCTTGGTATTTTGTCCTTCGTCAAATATATCATAAGTAAAATAAGTTTACTTATAATACATTACTATACTATTCCAGCGTGCAAGAGAGTTGTTTTTGAAGGCGTGGGACCCACAAAGACAGAGGCTTCCGGATAATAGGTCCAGATTATTGTACTTCATTGTATATTGACTTATACAAACAAAATTTTCCTTAAACAACCGACATTTTTCTCTTGCAGCAATGCTGATAAAGTTCGCGAGTTTATAAAGAATGTTTATGTAGATAAAAGATATGCCGTGGAAAATTCGTCCGATAGACCTCCTAGAGATCCACAGGTTATATACCTCTGAAATATTTTTAGATAGATATTATTAGTTCTTACAATTTAAAATTCGAACAAAGACTAACATAGTGACCACAAACTGTGTATTCAGAGTATAAGAAGCCATGAAGATGAGACGAGGCGAGCGAGCTCATATCATTCATACTCTCAAAGTCCGCCATATGATTTTCAGTACGAAGAAAGGCGTTATGGGAAACATGTACCTTCGCTTACAAGAAAGCCTGGTTCAGATCGAGGCCTTTATGAGGGGAAGCTGTCTAGTTTCTTGAGCCCTAGTCGTTTAAGTGACCAAGCGAACGATGAAAGGTTTGCCAACGAGGGATCGAACCCCAGAGCCTCTGATTATTCTGTTTCTGGTGGAGGTGATACATTTAAATCTGATGTGATGTCACCTAACTCTCAGAGAGAAATTGGGAGCCCCTTCAGCGAAACTTCAAGTTATTTCTCTAGTGAAACTCACGGGCATAATGCTAATAGTGGAAGCAATGGAGGACGAACGGTAATGCTTCTTTAATCGGAAATTTATAAGTCTGAAATTATGTGTTTATTGATTCTTTTTCTTTTGAATTCTTATTGGGCTTCTGAATGCTATTTTCTTATATGCAGAGAAATACATCTTCCGGAAGCTTTGGATCGTTCGATTCGACGTCTTTCAGATCAGGAAATTCTGTCGGTTTTCAAGAAATCATCTCTCAGACCGCACAACCTGTACTTGAGAAAACTTCATCTCTCCCTTGTCTACCTAAGTCTTCAATTTCCACCAACTTTAATGGCATGGACCTGTTCAACGAGCCCTATGCACCACAAAATATTACTTCTACGAATACGACTGTTTGTAATAATACTCAATGGCCAGAGTCAGTGTTGGTTCAGTCTGTTGATTTGTTCCAGCAACATCCTATTTCTTCAGTCGCAGCATTCAGTGAGCCACAACCATCACAAACCCTACAGCCTTCACCATTAGTTGCTGCTTCTAATGGGAATACTTCTGATGCGGTAATGCCGAACAATGGTGGATGGGCGACTTTTGACAATGCTATCCCTGCCACAGTGCCATCTTCTGATGGGAATAATCGAGGAAATTTTAACCCGTTTTCAATTGATCATAGTTCTTCTGCGTCAACAAATACACCTTGGCTTGATGGTCGGCAAAATGTTGAAACCACCACAAATAATGCTGGGGTAAGCACTGCCCGCACTATCCTACGTAAACTATAAAGTATGACTTTTTTTTTTTTTTTAATTTATTGCTAGTGCATATTTTGACGTGTTACAGTTCTGGAATGCATTTGAAGATCCTCCTGCACAACAGCCAATCCATGATATTTTGAGAAATAGCAATCAAGCTAACGTGCCCCGTGCTTCAGATGCTAATAAAGCTCACGGCTTTGCTGTGTATGAGGTCGATACATATCTTGGAAATCTGATGAACATGTTTATTTCGAAAACTCAATCAATATCTCCAAGAACAAAATGTCTGTTTATGCATAGTATCGTTAGTTTGATTTGTACTAAATATGCTCTTTATCGGAGTAGTTTTTTCTTCACCAAATTTCCAGTCATTTCTCCGTAATAGTTCTGGTTATTCTGAGACTTGTATACTTGCAGGCTATGAATGATGGAAATGTAAGGAATACAGATGAGATCGAACCTTCTCCATCGAACTTTTCTTCACATTTCAGTATGGTGTCGAATGATTTCTCCATGGCTCCAGCAGCGGTGAGTTCCTATTATCTAAATCAAAACATTTTTTTCTCTAAATTTATATATATTTATCTTGCTCTTCCCCTGTTATGATAGGCTGGAATTCATCCACTTGCAACTGGAAATAAGCCTACCAATCCATTTGATCTTCCCTACGACGCTGAATTGGAAACCGGCAATGTGGTATGTTTTGTTTAATTGTGCTCTATAGATCTCATCTATTAATTAATTACAAATGCGCCCATATGTTTATGCATATCAACGGTTGGAATGATTTTAATTATAAGGCGTTGTGTATAGACTCATTTCTGGGACATGAGCTCGTTGCAAGCAGCTTTACCGAGTAATCATATGGCAGCTCCTTATGTTGTTGATGCAAACGAGGCCTGGTTTCCCCAGAATTCTGTTCCGTACTATACTCCTGGTGGAGTTGCATTTGATCCTTTAACTGGTATATTTTTTTCTTCTTTTTTGATTTATTAATTATTCCCCACTATCTTTACATCTCACCTAATTTTCATGTTTTCTTCAGCAAGCTCTTTGGGATTTGTTGTCGGACAAGCGCCAAACACCCAGATATCGTTAGTCCTCTCTCTCTCTCTCTCTCTCTCTCTCTCTCTCTCACTCTCACACACACACACACTTAAGAGTTTAATGTGATGTTTAGTGAGTCATTTAGCCAGCCATAAAGTGATATTTTTTGTTGGAGTTCTTGCAGGAATGTTCCTGCTCAAGGGCCTGTTGCTGCATCAATTGGAGGAAATCCTTTCGCATAATGCTCCGTCTTTTCCTGATTATGATTATCGTCATATTAAGGTTTTCTGGCCATTTTTATTTACCAAAAAAAGAAAGAAAAAAAAAAAAGATCCATAGTCATTAATGGATTAGGGGCTGGGAAGAAATTGTCTACTACTTTTCGACTCAGATACTCGTAGACAGTTGTTTGTTGTATATTAAGCAAGGGCATCAAGCTGTAGCCTACAGTTACAGCACAGTCTTTAAAATTGCTGCAGTGAATATTTTGTTTGCAGATTCTTGTGATGGATGTTAGTTAATGTGTGTATCTATCTTTAGGTTTATTGTAATTGTTTATGGTTGTTTGATGAAAAGTTGGAAATTTGGAATTTGGAATGAAAAATATTATTAAATAGGGTAAATTACAAACACCCCCCTGAGGTATGACCAAATTACAAAAACACCCCTCTTGTTTGGATAATTACAACCACCCCCTCAACTCATCAAATTTAGTGGAATCTTCGAGATTATATGGAATATTATCACTTTTGTACCCGTTTTATCCCATTCAAACTCTACATTATGAAGCAAGATGACCATAATATGTGATTTTTAGCTTGTATATATCAGTTTGTGGTGCATCGAAAACTGTATTTTTTACACAAAGAGTACAAACTAGAGCACATTTCACGGAATCTAGATGACTATGTTGAATTTGGAACCATAAAGGTAAGAAAAAATCATAGTTGAGGGGGTAGATGTAATTATCCAAACAAGAGGGGGGTTTTTGTAATTTAACCATACCTCAGGGGGGTGTTTGTAATTTACCCTATTAAATAAAAATTGAACTGAAAATCGACTAAATTTGAATATTTCGTTTCAGTTTTAACTATTACATTCATAAATAACATCACTAGTTATTGCGAAAAAAAATTTGATGCTAAACTTGACAATTTACATTAGAAAATGAATCCACCACACAAAAATTGACGAAGATAACGAATATACTACTCGCAAACTGTACACAGACTTTACCCCCAAGCATTTTTATCGGCCTTACGTAAACAAACAAAATCAAACACATCCCACATTATTGTACTATGTATTATTTGCATCATGCTTTGCAGAATCGTTGTTATATCTTCCGTATAAATCGAACATGTAACATTCGAGATGGACCTATACAATCTTTTGACCTCAAATTATGGTGTAGTTAAATTCAGCAAAGTAGAATAACAGCAAAAAACCTACAACGGAGCTCAAATAGAGTTGTCTTTGCGGTCTTTAGCTTTTTCTACAGACTCCATAGCGTCTTCAAAAGATTTCTGCAATCACAAAACATAACTTACGATACGAGTAAAGTAAAATATGATGATACACAATTTGCATATTAAACTTTCTTGGAAGAGAAAACAAAAAATCGAGAACTTACCCCGGGATTATGCATTTTCCATAGTGCCTTGCCACTGGCATCAACGGTATACATCCCACCCAACAAAATACTGGTGCAAATACACATAATTATAAATCCTTCTCGAGAAATATAATTTGAGGTTGATCGTAATTTTTTTTTTCTTTTACTTAAAACTGGTAGTAACATTATATAAAGGACTAACGATCGTGCGAGTATTTGAACAATCGATCCATACAACCTCCATCGAGTAGTTAGATTAAAAATTACTATATGAACAGAGACACGAACATAAAACGAAAATCGAGATATGTAGTTTAATTGGATGCCTTAAAAGTATATTCTTTATCAAGCATAAGGAATCTTTCCCAAATTCATTTTTGTATATGTTCACTGTTTCTACTTTCTACTCTGCAGCTCTTTGCAAATTACATGTAACCCCTGTTTTATATTTACTCATATTCAGAAAAAATAAAAAAAATTAATGATTTTTTTTTAATGAAATATCAATTCAGATAAAAAATTATAAATAAATAAAAAAAAGAAATTAATTACCCGACAAATGTGGCATTGAGAAGAAAACTCCTGGTGGTGAGATACCGAAGGCCGATCTCGATTTTGGTGAGAATACCGTCGCCGCCTCTTCTACTTCCGGCAGAACCAGTATAACCATAACCATAAGGATTGCCGTAAGTATAAGCACGGCCGCTTCCGTCGCCGCCGCCGCCGCCGTGACGGTAATCGTACCGTTTGCTCCGAGGGGAATTTCTGCTGAGATTGTAGTCGCCGCGCTTGCGATCGTCGATTAGAGTCTCGTAGGCCTCGGAGAGCTGCTTGAATTTGTGGGTGGCGGAATCTCTCAAACGATCGGAGGATTGGGAGTGCTTGTCCGGGTGGAATTCCATCGCCAATTTCCTGAAAGCTTGCTTTATTTCTTCTTTGCTCGCGTTCTTATCAACCCCCAATATTTTGTAATGGTCCATTTTCGTGTCTATTTTTTTCTCTCTCTAGATTGTGTCTTTTTTCTGGGAGTTTGAGAAATCCGCCGCCGTCGGTTTACTTTGGCGGTGAAAAAGGGGCGGGGAGCGGCCGATGTGGTGGCGTGGCGCTAACACAGCCTTATTTCATTCTTCTCTCTAATTATTAGGTAGAGAGAGAAAGAGAGAGCAAAAACCCACATAATAAATAATAGTCAATTTAATTTTATATAAAAAAAATTTAACAGTAAATTTATATAATTTATTATATTAACTGATTATTAATTACTCATAAATAAATAAATATGTAAGCAAGTTGATAAAACTAAAATCCCAAAATTTCATTTTCAAAACAGAATATTAAATACTGTAATTTAATTACTAATAGTGTTTATCTGAGCCAGTGATTAGCCGCCACGTGTCATTTTCTTATTCCTCTCCACGTAGACGACAATTGAGATGATATATAAAGCTGACTTGGCTTTCCCACAAATTCCAAAACCAAACGGATCTTATCACATATTTGCAGAATCACCCCTTCTCGTTGTCATTTCGTCAAACACATTCAAAGCAGGAGAAAGAAGGTAAATACTGAAGCTTTTTTTTTTTTTTTTTTTGGGTTAAGGAAGAGAAATGGCGGATCAGTTGACAGACGATCAGATCTCGGAGTTCAAGGAAGCTTTCAGCCTATTTGATAAAGATGGCGATGGTTTGATCCCTCATTCTTTTCTTTTTATTCTCAGCATTTTTTTTTCTATGCCCATGAATATCAAATATTGCATATATAGATTTTCTGTATATTTTGCATATATTTTGTATATGTTAGATTGTGATTGCTTTTTCCTCGTTTTGGTTGAAGAAAAAATTCGATTATTGATCTTAGATATTGCTGGAGATCAGATTAGGTTTTAACTTTTAGGCCTTGTTTGGTTGTGGAAATTAGACATTATTAACTAAATAATTGAACTCTATTTCATGTTTGGTATCTCTAATAACTTGTCGGAACGACCCACAAATATTATGTATCATAGCAGCCATCTTACCTTGTCTTGCTTTTTAGGTAGTCTTTTTTTGTTGATAAAATAATTGGATTTCAATTAGATTATCTTGGCAACCAAACGAGGCCTTAATTGATCGTAGAGTGGTCAGCTAGATATTGTTTTGAACGCTTCGTGTGATTTGGATCCATGTAGATTACAGAAAATATTTCTTTAACTTGATTAGATTAACAAGTTGGATACGAGGAAACACTTCAAATTGAATCTGGAGCTATATGGTTGGAGTAAATGTTTGCGGCTTTAGATTTTTTTTCCCCCCGCAATTGTTTGTCGCTTGAGAATTCCCGTTTATCACTCTTTGGGTTGAAACAATTAAGGAGAACGAGTTAACTGGTGTTCGATTCTCTTTTCCATTTTCATTTTCCTCGTTTCAAAATCCACGAACCAAACGGAGCCTTAGTTTGAACTGAATGTGCAGGCTGCATCACAACCAAGGAGCTCGGTACTGTAATGAGATCACTCGGCCAGAACCCTACCGAAGCAGAGCTCCAAGACATGATAAACGAGGTCGATGCGGATGGAAACGGAACAATCGATTTCCCTGAGTTTTTGAATCTGATGGCCCGTAAAATGAAGGACACGGATTCCGAGGAGGAACTGAAAGAAGCGTTTAGGGTTTTCGACAAGGATCAAAATGGGTTCATCTCTGCTGCAGAGCTCCGCCACGTCATGACGAATCTCGGAGAGAAGCTGACCGACGAGGAAGTTGATGAGATGATCCGAGAGGCTGACGTGGACGGTGACGGACAGATTAATTACGAGGAGTTTGTTAAGGTTATGATGGCTAAGTGATGTTTCTTTAATCCCCACTTTTCAGTAGGAATCTTTGTGATGATTATATAAGATTGTGAAGAATGTTTAGTTTTAATCAATTAAGAAAATTAATAAATATGCATGGATTATAGAAAAAAAAAATAGATTACTAAAATACCCTTGTTACTATAATAGCTTCTCGACTGCAAATAATTTTGGGCAAAAAATTTACTACAAAAGAAACAAATATTTTGGTACAGTATTTTCTAATTATTTATTTAATGTAATTAAAAGAAAACATAAAAGTTTATCATAACAATTTAAAGAAAGCCTTCACAATCTCTTCAAGCTTTTCTTTCTGGCATCCATTTTCTTTTTGTCTGCTGGAGCTTTGCTAACTCCACTATCCTTCTTCGGTGCCGTTAATCCACCCTCGATCGATGATGCCACATCAGCCGTCTGATCTTGTAAATTTTCTATTTTCGTAGCCAATGGCAAGGGTATTTTCGGAACAACACCGTTCTTCTGTTCCGCACAA
Source organism: Erythranthe guttata (assembly GCF_056151865.1). Taxonomy (NCBI): domain Eukaryota; kingdom Viridiplantae; phylum Streptophyta; class Magnoliopsida; order Lamiales; family Phrymaceae; genus Erythranthe; species Erythranthe guttata. Next base: position 851,013 of record NC_142543.1, on the reverse strand, counting down.
CACTTCACTGCAGTAGTGTTCGTATGGTCGACATTTCCGGTTCTCGATTTTGACTTCGGCTTGATGGCATGTATTCCAGTGTAAAGCCTGTCCAATTTTTTTTTCAGATAATCACAAAAAAAAATATATAATAATATTGAAACAGATAAAAGGCGTGTTAGAAGCACGACATCACCTCGCATGTCTAGCGTACTCGTCGTAATTTTGGAGCAACATCTTGCCAGCCTGTTCATTTAAAGCTGATTCCGGAAACGGTTCGATTAATAAGCATCTTATTACCTGTTGATTAAAATATTATCGAAACAACCAATTAAATTTAACGCACGACTTTCGATGAAACAAATGTTGGTAAAAATCGAGAGAACTTACAATCAACACGTGTCTTAAACCAAGACTCGGATTCCAGTCTTTCTTCAGAGCATTAACGCAAATGTCACCATCGGTCGCAATATTCGGATGAAAAATCTTGGTAAGAAAATAGCCTGCAAGTAAACGAGATAATAATACATTTAAAACTAAACGAACAAAATATATAAATCAAGATCGGGTTTTTATACAGAGAGAATCACGGACCTTTTGGAGGAGTTTGAGGGAAATCACGAGACAATATCAACTTCATGCGGAAAACACCGTTTTCGTAAGGAGTACCAGCTGCGAGGTTGTTATAGGCATCAATACCAAATAGAAAATAATATCTCGTAAAAATCCAAACGGGAAAAAATAACAATAAATAATAGTGTACCGGGTCCTTCGATGTCAGCATATATTACTGAAAAATCATCATCATTAACACCAACTTTGATTCCTTCAGGAGGGGTTTCGTCAAGATTCTTGAGTTCCCTAGCTAGCTGTTTTATAACATTTGGCGGAAGATTTTCATTCGTTGCCTAAAAAAAGAAAAAGAAAAAAAATACGTGAAAAACGACTCCCACCCCAAATCCGATTTTCTCGAGTTTTGAATATCAACTGTTTTCTTGAATTCTTTGACTCGGATACCCTATTCACCAATTAATCAGAAAGCGAAAACGAATGTAAGAGAACACTAAGATAAATGTAAAATTACCATAGTAGGCTTCTTCGAAGGAGTAGAAAAGCTCCACTCTCAAATTCTACGACGGTAAATGATTGCTCTAGGATGCTGTTTTGCAAAATTATCGGGGAATAAGTTGATCCTGCAATGTAACAGAACTCACACTTTAGTGCCGCTCCTAAAATGCATCAGTTAATTACACAAAAAGTGGGATCGAAAGAAACTACATTTTGTCGCCTTCCAATTCATAATATTACAAGCCTATTCCATATAAAATAAAGATTTCGACAAGGCTTATATAGAGACATTTACTGTCAAATAATCAAACCAAATTTACCCATCAATTTGCGAAAAACGCATCACGTTGTCCATTTTTCGGATAATTAATCACATTTTGTCCGTCTAATCTCAAAGTCTAAATTACCGAATTACCGAATTAATAAACCCGAAAAGGGACTGAAACATGAAGCACTCATACAATAAAACTCAAGTAAATTACCGAATTGATAAACCTGAAAAAAGATGGTGCCCATTACAAAATCTTTGCCCTCGTAGCCAAGATTTTGGACTAATTTCACACAGAGCCAGAGTATTTTAATAAATTGCATTATTAAAACGAAAAATCTGATCTTTAGCCCAAGCAAAAAAAAAAACATCAAAAATCAAAATATAAAAGCATTTAAAAAAAGCTGCATTTTTTTTTTCTGGATTGGAATAGGATGAGACGAAGAAGCATAAACCCTAATCGGAACCACTCAAGAAATGGGAACATAAAAAAGAGGGAAAAATTGATAACCTAATTCAAGAAAATTACAATTAAAAAACAAAATCAAGAAAGATACAGAACGACTTCTTGCACATATAATTTCATAAAACCCAAACACAAATTTCAATGGCGAAATAAAAATTTACCTTTCGATAAGAAATTTGTGTGGGATTAACGGTGTAGGAGACAGACGGTGGTGCGTATTTTATTTATTTCCCTTTTCACTTTCTAGAGAGAGAGAGGACCGACAAATGTTTCTGTAACAGTTGATCTTTGAAGATGGGGATTATTGATTAATTAAATATATATATATATATATATATATATATATATATATATATATATATATATATATATACATATTTTTTTTATATCGATGGAAATAATCTACGAGCACGATTTCAAACTAGCCGTTATCTTTTGCCAGCCACGATTTTACTGTGTTCAGTGGTGTAGTTGTTGACCGTTTTAAATGTGAGTAAAATATTTATTTTTAACAAATCTCTCTCTCTCTCTATAAATGCATGCATGGTGTTAACCAATCGGATTCGACCACGTGTACACCGTCCCAACCAATCAAACTACCAAACTCCAAAAGTTAGTTGCCTCTTACCTACAGATCCTTCTTTAACCTAAGACATTCTTTTCAACTACAAAAAAAATCACACTTTTTTTGGTTCACTCTGTGTGTGAAAATGGAAGCTAAAGAAGTAGGAAAGAAGAAGAAGAAGAAGATTCTGTGTTTGCATGGTTTCAGAACCAGTGGAAGCTTCCTCTGCAAGCAAATCAGCAAATGGGATCCTTCTATTTTTGTCCATTTTGATATGGTATATATATTCATATAGTATATTCTCTTGCATCATGTGGAAAAAGTCGTGTCTGAAAAAAAAAATTATGTATGCAGGATTTTCCGGACGGAATATTCCCGGCCGGAGGGAAATCCGACATCGAAGGAATATTCCCACCACCTTACTTTGAATGGTTTCAGTTTGATAAGGTACTACTTCAAAATTAGATCAACCTTAATGTATATATATATATATATATATATATATATATATATATATAGATGCATACATACATCAATGTTATATATTGTATTGATTTTGCAAATAATTAAGGGACTTGTTTTTAATTTGTGTATCTTTCAACGCTTTATTGAACAACAGGAATTCACAGAGTATACAAACTTGGATGAATGCATTGATTACTTGTGTGATTATATTACTAGCAAAGGTCCATTTCATGGCTTGCTTGGCTTCTCCCAGGTAACTAATTAAAATAAATTAATTAAAAATCCCATCTTGATTCTTGATTCCAAGAAAATTGATTAATCACATTTCAAGAAAGTTGATTCTTGATTCCAAGAATCAATTTTTAATAAGAGCAATGAAATACTAATCACATTGATTCGCAGGGAGCTACTTTATCGGCCCTTTTACTCGGATATCAAGCACAGGTACTTGAAATTTTCCATAAAATCGAAAAGAAAAGAAAGAAAAAGGATATTGTCGAATTTGTGTGATATTGGAAATTTGTATTTATTTTGATGGATATATATGCAGGGGAAGATATTGAAGGAGCATCCACCGATGGAACTATTTGTATCGATATCGGGTTCGAAGTTTAGGCAGCCAAGTATATGTGAGGTTGCTTACAAAGATCCGATAAATGTAAAATCTGTTCATTTCATTGGAGAAAAAGATTGGCTCAAACTGCCTTCTGAGGAGTTAGCCTCTGCGTTTGTCGACCCTCTCATCATTAGGCACCCTCAAGGCCACACTGTCCCAAGGCTTGGTAAGAGAGAGAGAGAGAGAGAGAGAGAGAGAGAGAGAGAGAGAGAGAGAGAGAGAGAGAGAGAGAGAGAGAGAGAGAGATGTTATTTTGATGTAATAATATTAATTAGTGATAGTTTTTGTGAATTTGTTTTGTTTATCAGATGAAGAGGCTGTGAAGAAACTCGGCAACTGGACTACGGAATGTGATTTCTTACACAAAAAAACGAAGAAGGAAGAAGATTCTAAGACAGAAGAGAAATCTGAAAATGGAACTGCTATGGAGAAAATGGAAGTAGAAGAAGTGCATGCCTGAAATAAAAAAAAAATTGTAATGGCATAAGGGGGAATATTATCATCAATTTGGGATTTTGTTTGGATTAATTAATTATCAACTTTTACCATTTGAATAAATGATCACTTGTCTTGATCATGACTACTTCTCTAAATCAAACCAAATTTAAGATCTATTGTCATTACCAAAATAGAGAGCGCGCGCGTATCTCAGTCTGGTTCGTTAATATAATGAACCAAGCTTAAAAGATAATTCAACTAGAAAAAGAAAAAAAAGATTTACAAAAACTTATACTACTCGAATTTGATTTGTGCTCGGTCCGAATATATATATCAAAGTGAACGATCTCTCTCAAACATAACTTTTAATACTCGAGTGGTGTATTTAGCTTGATGATCCTCGAACAATTGGGTATATAGGAAAATATCGCGAGTTAAAGCATACAACTTTTGCACTCAAATAAAGAGTAAACTGCAAAAAGTACCCCTGTGTTATCTTGAAATGGTGAAAACCCCCCTGTGTTAATTAAATTAGCAAAAACCCCCCTGTGAAATTTAGTTAATGGCATAAACCCCCCCTAGTGCACTCTCGTGTAACACACGCGCCAGATTTGCAGGTGGTAATGAATTTTTCAACCTAAAATGACAAAATTGCCCAACAAAAATGTATTAGTATGTATTTTAATGACTTTCTTATAAATTCTACACAAGCCCTAATTCCATCTTCCTACCACCAATTCCAACCCCAACATCCCGTCCAGCCGCCTCCCACCACCGCAACACATCCTACACCATGGGCTGCTCCGCCTTGTTGCTCTCCAAGCACCGCCGTGACCGCCGCCGCTTAAAGTACACACTCGAGCAAGTGGCCAGACAACCGGAGGGGCTTCTGGAGATTGGGGGATCAAAATCAGTAAGGACTTCGGAGCAACTAATCTTCTTTTTCACGTTGATTTGGAAGCTCCTCGGCGGCGGCGCGAATTCGAGCCCAGTCTACAACCCCGATTACAAGCTGACATTCGAGCATTTATCCACCACATGTAAAATCTTCTCTGCATACATAACTTTAGGAGGAATCTGCGTTGATATTCGACGGATTTTTGTGGAATTTTTTTTTGGGTTATTGCTGGGTTTTGCAGAAGCTCTAATCTTTCCCCTTTTTTTTTTCTTTTTCTCGATCTGGTTAAAGAGGGAGATTGAAATTTTTGGTTTATTGTATTTTGGGATTCAATTTCAAAGTGGGAAGACAATGGTGGTGTTGTCGGAGATGCTGCCAAGTTTTTCCAGAATTCTCATTGTTTGTTTCTTTTTCTGATTTTTTCTTATTTTTAATATTATATGTTTTATTTTGATTGTTTAGAAATTGAAATACTAAATAAATTTTGGTAAACATTTTAAACTGAAATGTTATTAAACATTTTAGAAATCAAATTAAGTATAGATATTTAAAAATAATTACAAGATAAAGAAATACATTATTAATTTTTTTTTTACATCATTTAGTTGTCTTTTTTTAATGAGTATAATAATTTAATTGTATTTTCAGCCAATTCAAGAAGCAAATTTAAAATAATTTGAAATATGCAGAAATTTTATGATAGTAAAAAATAACTGATATATGCAGAAATTTTAGTAATTCTATTTTTTTAATAGCTAAAAAATAAAATAATCTAATAACTGAAAAAATCCCCAAGGGTATTACTGTATTTTCACAGCAGGTCAACACTCAAATGGGTTATGGGTTGAGTGTGCTACTTAAAAAATTTCATAGGGGGGTTTTTGCTAGTTTAATTAACACAGGGGGGTTTTTGCTAGTTTAAGATAACACAGGGGTAGTTTTTGCAGTTTACTCCTCAAATAAATACATAGTATAGAACATGTTAATTTAAAAAAGTAATTAATAAATAATTCATCTAAATATTGTATAACTAATCTTTTAATCCTCAATCAAAATTATATCCATTTTATGAATTATATAAATAAATGATGTCCAATTTGGACACATTTGGTGCCAGCATTGAATTGCAATTTCAAAAACGAAAAGACAAAAGAGTATGGCCAAGTACACCTGAAAAAGCACAAGGTATGACTATAAATATTGTTTAAATCTAAATTTAATTAAGATTTATTTTTAATAATGTTTTATGAAGGAATATTTGACGACAACAAGGTCCAGCAATATAATTATATTATAATATTAAGGCTTCTGTCAAACCGATGCATTTCTAGAGAGAGAAAAGCGTGTGCTTAGAGAGAGAGAGAGAGAGAGAGGAAAAAGAAATGGGTCTTTCTCTAGAGCGAGAGAGAGTGAGTAACAGTCGTTGTGGACTTCCTGCTTACTGACGATGTCAACGATCTAGGCCGAAATCTGCACCAATTGTATCAGTTGTTCGTTTCTGCTATGGAAGGTGAGTATTTTTTTTGAATTTTCTGAGCCCTAATTTTGTTCCTCCCTTTTTTTATTTTCGGATGATTTTGTGTTAACTGAATTATGCCCTAATTGAACGATTATAGTGATCATTTGCACTGATTTATCGTAGAATTACAGTTTATTTTTGCTCATTCTCGTGATTTTGGTGATCCCAGTTGGTTTTAAATTTTAATTGCTCTTTTACTTTATGAGGATCTGTACTTTCACTTGTGTTTGATTTATTGTATTTTATTAATTTATTTTTTGGCGTCGTTTGCAAATTGCTTAATCTTGTTTAGTTGTTATCAAATTATAGAGACTGCTGCAGGGGAAATGCTTAGCGAAAAATCGATTCCGTTTCATATAGTTTTTCATAGTTTAAATGCTTCCATATAAGACGGAATTTATCTTCACTTGTGTGTATTTGTGTATATACAGACACATATATGTATGTATGTACCGGATCTGATTGGGTCGAAATATTGAAACCCGAGACTGTAACCCATTTATGGTCTTTTCCAACAAGGGTGGGTCGTGGTTAAGGTAGTTCAGTTTGGTGGTAAATCAGCTGTTTGAAATTACCATCCGTATAGGAGTCGTGTTTTCATTTTAGAAGGAAAAGGCTGAGATATTTACTGTGAGCTGTGATTTACTCGAACATGTTTTTAATAGTTCAGAATTTTGCTTTCAGCTTGTATCTCTTTGAATTTATTTCCAATTGCATCTGCAGTTCTATTTCTAATATAAACAGATCAATGGGAAATGTTCGGAAAAAAAAACTGATAGTTACACAAATTAACATTATACTTTTAGGTATATCTTCAGATCGGGATTCAGTGGAGTCCGCAGCCAGAAAGTCCAGTATTTCCTCAGGTGGTAGAACTCAAGATAGGAAGGAATTTCTGCGTAGATTTGTGGACAGTGAAACCCTGAAAGCATACCTTACGGATTGGCTTGAGGATCTCGCTCAAGATAATGGGACGCCTTCATTTGATGTTCCTTTTGAGTTAATAGACCTTCAGAAGTTTGATTATGCTCTAGAAGGTGTTCCATTTCAGCAATTAATTCGTATGCCTAGTGCCATATACGCGTCATCATCCAGCACAGTTGAAGCAACTGCTTATCTTGCTCTTGAGGACTTTTTGCATGCAAGTGCGAGTGGTTTGTGGGAAGCTTTTTGGGGTGCTGAAAACGATCTAATGCCTTTCTATATCTCGTCTTTGTATGATCGGAACTTGAGATTTTACCAAGCTGAGCAGGCTATTGCCAAAGGTAAACTTGAAGGGCTTTGTGCCTCGGCTATAATGCTCAAAAACCCGAGACATCCACAAGGGAAGTGGGATGATATTATTGCCTTCGCCCTGCTTAGACCTGATATTGGAGGTCTTACCTCAGCAGATGAGGACCCTAAGCCCTCCACTTCTATTATGGGCGAAGCTTTATTCTTTGCTCTTCGTGTTTTGCTTGCAAGAAGTATCAGCAGATCCAACATTCCTGTGAGTTTGAATTCCGTTTTTGTACTTCTAGTCGATTCTCAATACGGCGGTGTTGTTAAAATCGAAGGTGATCTGAGTAAGCTGGAATTCGATCTAAATAACGTCTACGAATCTGCTGCAGCATGGATCAAGAACCATTCGCAGATTGCAATTTCCCCAGTTGATAGGATATGGAACAAGCTCGGAAATGCCAACTGGGGTGACATTGGGGCTTTGCAGGTACTTTATGCTACATTTCATTCCATATCGCAATATGCTGGAACACCTAAAAACACAATTGAAGATTTAGCAGCTGACCACAGTTCCCGTCTTCAAGCAAGGAGGATCGAGAGGCAATTGGAGGATAATACAAGGGTGAACGGTAATGGGTTGTTCCGCTTTCAGCATCGCACTGCTTCTCCTGAAATTGTGGAAGTACAAGAAGAGTCCATTAAAGTGGACTCAAGAAAATCTCTGAAGCTAGAAGCAGGGTCTATTTTGATGATAGATGATGCCACCTGGCAAAAGGGTTATCAGATAGACGAAGTTCTAAACGATGGGGAGATTCTGTTTTACATTGCGTCTTCTCTTGAAGATCCCGGAAAGTCTCTCTTTCTGTACGTCGGCTCACATCCTTCACAGTTAGAGCCCGCATGGCAAGACATGAATCTGTGGTACCATGTTCAGAGGCAAACGAAAGTACTGAGTGTAATGAAACAGAAAGGAATATCCAGTAAGTATATTCCCGAACTGTCAGCATCGGGGCGGGTAGTTCATCCAGGCCATTGTCGGAAACCGAGCACAGGTGGAAACTGTGACCACCCATGGTGCGGAACCCCTGTCCTAGTCACCACTCCGGTGGGACAAACTGTGGCTGATATGGTAAGAGAAGGGCGTTTTGGTCCAGACGAGGCTATAAGGTGCTGCCATGATTGCTTATCTGCTCTCTCTGCTTCTGCTTCGTTTGGAATTCGACATGGAGATATCAGGCCAGAAAATGTAATATGCGTGAAATCTGGTATGGGGCGGCCTTATTATGTCCTTATAGGGTGGGGGCATGCGATTTTAGAAGAAAGAGACCGTCCAGCATTAAATCTCCATTTTTCTTCCACTGCGGCTCTTCAAGAAGGGAAATTGTGCTCTGCTTCTGATGCAGAAAGCCTGGTGTATATGCTCTATTTTTGTTGTGGTGTGGAATTGCCCGTTTTGGATTCGGTTGAAGGAGCATTGCAATGGAGAGAAACTTCTTGGTCGAGGAGGCTGATTCAGCAGAAACTAGGCGACATATCTGCTGTAGTGAAAGCGTTTGCGGACTATGTTGACAGCCTATGCGGCACACCATATCCTGTTGTGTATGAAATCTGGTTAAGGAGGTTGAAGAAACAAATTAGTGAAGAAGGTAGCGGAAAGGAAGTTGAAACAACGTCTTCTTAGAATGTAAACCGTTTTTCCTTTTCTTAAGAGTGAAAGGAGGGTCTTTATCCCGTTTTGCCTGTTTCGATTCTAGTTCAATGGTTGGGGAAAGTGATTTTCTGCTTCTGGAAAGAGAAGTGTGGTTTGTTCGGTGATAGGGCTGTTCCTGTTGGTACTCGTGTACAGCAAAACAACCGCTCGAGGAAATGCCGAGGCGAAAAAGAGCTAGAAAACAAGCTCTGATTCTTGTTTGTATACGTTGTTGTTGTTATAGGTTTTGCTGCATCTGTAAAGGGGATGTCATAATATTGTGTCAGTTGTTATTAATTCTTGTAAAGAAAAGAGATGCTCAGGATTGTTTCATGTTTTTTGTTGACTTTTTACTGTTTCCTGCAAAATATAGCAGTTTGTTAGACGCCGTGCCATAATTTTTGTTCGTGGGCTGGGCCTCAGTTTTTCTTTCATGGGCCGTACCCAGGTTTTGTTCTTGGGTTGGAGAAATATTCAAGCATTTATTAAATCTTTTTTTAAAACACGAAAAATTGTATACTTTAGTACATGTTTTTTTTTTTTTTTTTAAATTGCTGAAATTTCAAAAAATAAAATCTATATTTTTAGCCACTTAATCATATGGAACTGAAGATGTTCTCTTATATATGAATTACGAATCGGTCGATCAAACTTCACGGTGATGTGCATATCATCGCAAGTGTAGAGTATACATGATCATAGGTTTAATAAAATCCGATTGACTTAACATCATCTTTGGTGCCGTTTCGCGTATTTCCACACCATGACCAACATAATTCGAAGCAGAAAAAAATAAAATGATCAAAGCAAATGAGTGAAAACTAATCTGCATCCATTTCTTCAAGTGCAGCTTTAGCTGCTGCCTTAGCTTCCTCTAATAGATTGTCTGGAACCTGTTACGACAAAGTAACGCAAAACGATAACAAAATGCAAAAGAGACACAGCTCGGTGTGATAATAATATAAAAGCACACTCCGGTTACCTTTTGATGTTGGCGATTCGACTCATCACAGACCCAACTCATTTCCAATTCAAAGGCTTTGTCCTTGGCCTCATCATGCACCCCATAAATACTGCTTATACGAAACATGGGACATATTATAAAAGACCAATTGCCAACATTGTATAGTAGAAACAAAACAACGAGTGTCAGTGTGAAATTAAACAATAAGAGTTGGTTTTCGGATTTCATTTGTTCAGTAAAGTTGAGCATTGATAAAGCAGGTCCAAGTTAGTTATTTTACAAGACAGTTATGAACATATGCTGCAAAACAAAGTCAAATGATATTTACAAAAATTGTAGGTAAGAGTGATGGTAGCAACATTTTCCCGTAGAAGTTTTAGTTAACTAATCTAAGAAACACAGAATTGAAAGCACTTGTAGACTATATAGGATCCCTCGTGTATAAACTTTTGCACTGTCTAACTTCTCATCTTCCCCAGCATTTCCGAAGGTGTTTAATTCTACCACAACAAATATTTGTTATGTCAGGCTTATTACAGGGTGGGTGGTATATTTCCTAGGTTGAAGGAGCGATTGTTCATAGTTCATCTTATACACAACTATCTGGTAGAAGTTAGAAATGACTTACAGCACAATCTAATGATTAATAGGATTGGAGTTTGGTTAGATCATATTAACATTCATGATTCACACACACACACACACACACACACACACACACACACACACACATGTATATGTCTATATATAATAATGATGCATATCCTTTACTAGATAAGACTCACATTTTGGCCACCTCAATAACACCTTGTCGACATGTCATATCTGAAAGCTTTAATTTTTCGATCTCCCTGTAAATATAATATTTGGCTCAGCATCAGCAGATCACAGTAAAAAGAAATGCCTAACAAGATGACCATAAATTTGCAAAAGTAGACATAAATAAAGTAAAGGGATGCCTAACAGAGAACCAAAATGATAACCATATAAAGATTTATAGAGAGAAAGTCATGTTTACGAAATCACAAGCTACAATTTATTATTTTTCCATTTCATTCCAGGATTTAAAGAGTATGTAAATCCAAGATGGGGAGCAGGCAGCTTACGTTTTCGCAGCCTGCCTTCCTTTTCCAATGGATGCTCCAAAGTATCGCTGATGAAATAGAAAATATAAATTAGTACACAAGTATAAGAAGGAAATTCCAAAAAGGATATCACGTAATATGATCCTAACAATCCAACATATACTAGATTAATACCCGAGGCATTATGGATATCAAATGCAATAACCATTTTTTGCGACTAATAAGGGAAAAAAAAACTCACATAGGATATGCCAGATGGTTCAATCATGTATAACTGTGGCCCATCCCTATCATAACCTCCCAGAATTACACCACAACCAAAAGGCCTGCAAAATTTTATTATCGGGGTTACAGGCAGAACATCGAATTAATGGAAGCGCAATGATAGAATAACAAGAGATAGAATATCAAACCTTAGCCACCAATATAGTGTGCACAGATGCACATAACTGGCGACACGTTCTGCAAGTTCCTTTACAGGAATTGGTTCTCCATACACACTGGAAATGATAAAGACACAATAAGATGTCAGAACAAATGCTCATTAAGTTATACTTTAACAGCAACAGATAACCACATTAACAACAAAACAGTATGATCATACACATGTATCTGCTCAAAATTTCAAGATGCTGCAAATTCAAAAGTTTCACTGATGGAAAACATGAGTAGGAAAACATCTCGCTAGAGCATTCTTAAAAAAATAAAAAATTGTTGAGCTAATATAATCAGATGATATTATTTACTGGTTTATGAAAGTTTTCATAGTTAGTTGGGAATGCATATTTGGACACATTTTCGACATGCTCAAAGACCCTTTGCTCAATAGACAAAGTAAACACAAACAAAAGAAAATCACAGAAAAAAAAAACTACAAAACAAACCTCTCATAGTTAGTTGCTTCAGATTTTGCTCTTGTCACAATCTGCCTGCCATCTGCAGCTAATCCAGCAACAGCCTGCATATGATAGAATATCAAATACAGAGGATAAACGTTCTATTTAAATTCTAAAAGAGCAGATACGAAACAGTTTCCAGCAAAGTGTTTATACATATGTATAATGCTGAGAAGACACCACAAAAATTAAGAAAAACTACAAGACCCTTTTGTTGCTGAAAGTGTTTATTCTTCAGCTAGATGATAAATTTGAACCTTCGTGATCGCATATGAACAATAATGCCCAAAACTTAAGTAACCTAGATACCAACTAACTTCCTCTCAATTTTACAAACAAATAAACACCAATTATCAAAATCCAATACAAACATCCGCATTAGGAAAAATATGTGTACGAAGAAAACGAAGTATAAAGGGGGTACCATGCCGGAGTGGCGATGGGCGGCGTGGATTCTTCTATTGGACCCGGGCAACATCATCTTTGAAGCAATCAACTTCTCCACTCCCTTCCAAAACAACATCAGAAAAGTAAAAAAAAAAAAAAAAACCAAACGCAAAACCTAGTTAGATACAAACTGGTGTCTATCTACAAATATATAGATAAATACCATTACGACGCCGTCTTTGCATTTGATTGCGACGACCGTCCCGCTGTTGTCGACGGCTTTGGCGGCGTACTCGATCTGGAATACGCGGCCGTCCGGCGAGAATGTCGTTACTGACAGATCGTAGCCTGTGCCTATGCTGCTCATTTTCCCCTCTCTCTCTCTCTCTTTACTACGCTACTTTCCGCTGATCTTCTTTGTACACTGCTATATATATCTCTCTCTCTCTCTCTCTCTCTCTTCCTTCTTCCTTTTAATTTTGAAAATAGAAAGAGAAACAGTAGAGAGACTTTTCTTTGTTGACAAGACACTATTTACAAAAGGCGTGTTTCTCTTTATTTTTATTTTATTTTTCTTTTTTCAATTTATTATTTCTTTGGATCTCAATTAATATTTATAATGTAGGTCAAGTAGTTACGAACAAGGATGTACGGTCAAATTACAAAAAAACTCTTATTGTTTGAATAATTACAGCAATCCCTCATTTTAAATATTTTAACATAAAATTTATGTAATTCGGTTATTTACCGAACCAAATCATATATTCAGTTCGGCAAACGGTATGAAATGTAGGTGTCCGAAATTTCGGTTCGACTTTACCGATTTAACATCCCTAAATTTACCTATGAAGGGTTTTTTTTATAAGATAATACATAGTTGATGGGCAGCTGTAATTACCCAAACAGAAGGGAGAGTTTCGTAATTTGACCATAATTCAGGGGTTGGCCATAATTTCAAGATAGTAACAATCAACTCAAACTTGCACATTACAGTAGCCAAAGAACCCACAATTACAAACAAAAATCAAACTTACACATTCAATGAAAAAAAAAAAAAAAGCAGTACACAATATATATATATATCGAACAAAGCAACAAAAAGACGAAAACACCCCCGAAACGTTAACTAGTAGACGCAGCAGACCCCTGAAGAAGACCCTCGCGAATCTGCGTAGCAATATCTTTAACAGCACCAGGCCCGTGAGGGATAAAAACAGCAGATGATTTAGAAGATGCTCCGATTTCCTTCATAGTGTCGAAGTACTGAGTGACGAGTACCATATCCATTACATCCTTAGCTGAAGTACCAGGTACGTTCTCGGAGAAGGCTATTACGCTGTCCCTAAGACCGTCTACAATGGCCTGACGCTGACGGGCAATACCGAGGCCAGATAAGTACTTGGATTCTGCTTCTCCCTCTGCCCTTTTGATTTGTAATATTTTCTCCGCTTCGGCTTTTTCGGTTGCAGCTACCCTTAGCCTAGCGGCTGTAATTATATCGACAGATCGTTAGATGATTTATATGATCATTAAAAAAAATAGTGCAAAATGCTTTATTTCTTGGATATAAGGCCTCGTTTGGTAGACACAAATGGAATAAACCAAGATAAGATTATTGCAATCTTATTTGGGCTCAGTTCTGTAGTTGGAATAAGGGGGGTCGAATTAGGGGTGGAAATTTGGATGGATCGGATAGGAATTAGCACTTTCGAAAAATTGTTTTTCTAATCGGAAGTGAAAAATTAATTCCAATCAGTGAAATTGGACACATCGGAAATTGGATGACTCGAAAATCGGAATTTTTGGAAATATTTTCAAAAATTAAAATCGGATCGAGAATAGGAGCTAATATGTATTCAAATTTCGTTCAAAAGGAATCGGAACTTTCGGAATTCGGAATGAAATATATTGTTCCAAAATCGGAAGATTTCACATCGGAATCGGAATTTGGAATTTCAGATCCAATTTCCACCTCCTATATCCAATGCACAATTTCCTAATAAACTAAGATTACGGAGTCGTTCTTCCCAAAAAGATTTGGCCCGGCCCGAAAAGTTATCAAACTAATCAAACACCAAATAAGTGCAATTATTTGATCAATCATGACATATCTTGTCAGCCAAATGAGGCCTAAAAATATATTAGGTTTATAATATCACCGAAAACCCAACAAAATAGAAGCATGTGGATGCAGTTTATCTCGGAAAAGTTACCTGCGTTTATCTCGTTCATGGCTCTCTTGACCTGAGCATCTGGTTCAATGTCAACAATCAGTGTCTGAACTATCTCGAAACCATACGCAGACATTGCCTGCAAAGGTAAGAAAACGCAGAATATACATATAAACTATTAAGTATACATACACATTGTGCGTATAAACGAGACTTTTTTTGCTACGAAAAGCATGGAAGCATGCATTACCTTTTCGAGTTCATTCTCCACAGCTTTAGCTATGTCATTCTTCTGCTCAAAAGTCGAATCCAAATCCAGTTTCGGTACGGTCGCTCTTATGACTAAAAAACATTCATCCATCCTTTATTATTCGTATAAATTTGCCACACGAGAATCGAGAAAAAAACGTATATTCACAAACCGTACCATCAAAAACATAAGCTTGGATCTGTTCTTTAGTGTTGGATAGCTTATAAAATGCGTCGGCTGCTTTGTCCGCCAATGCCCGGTACTGGATCGAAGCAACCACCGTGACAAACACATTGTCCTGAAGCGCAAAAACAGAGGATTCTTGATTTGTATTTTATAAATCACGTGACAACCAATTAGAAAGAAAATTAATTGTCCGAGAAGTAATATTATACGGTGGAAAAACCTTGGTTTTTGTTTCACAACGAACATCAAGCTGTTGCAAACGCAATGTTAGTGAACCGGCTAATTGATAGCCGATACACCACGGCAGAAAATGGCAGCCGGGCTCGAGCACCTCGTTAAATTTGCCAAACTGTTCCTTCACGGCAACTGTAGACTGATCCACTTGAATACAACCCAAAGCTTGACCCATTTCGTTTACCGATAAATACGTCTAACCTGAAATTTTATATCGACAAAAAAAATAAAAAATCGGTTGGACCCAACACGACCTACATAAACATGTCTCTGTATTCATAAAACAAGAAGATGGACTACATAGGAAATATCGGCTTTCTTGTTTTTTTCATATAAATGATGAGATCGTGAATTTCGTTACACGACCAAGGAACCGAAAAAAAGAAACATATAAATCTACAACATACTGCAATAAATTTGACATTACACACCAAAGTAGTTCAACCGATTTTCCTCTTTACAGTCGAATTAT
Source organism: Erythranthe guttata (assembly GCF_056151865.1). Classification (NCBI taxonomy): domain Eukaryota; kingdom Viridiplantae; phylum Streptophyta; class Magnoliopsida; order Lamiales; family Phrymaceae; genus Erythranthe; species Erythranthe guttata. Next base: position 835,175 of record NC_142543.1, on the reverse strand, counting down.
GCAATTAATAGGGTCTCGAAATGAGGCGGCTGGCTCGTAAATTCACCCGGAAATAAATTTCACCCAAACACAAAAATCGAAAAAAAAAATCAGTAAATCATGAATGATAATGAAGCAGAACAAACTTTATTAAAATCCAAAAGCAGTAAGGACAAGGGTTTTCTTTTCCCAAATGAATTTCCTACACAACCGGTTATGAACAAAATTAAATGAAAATTCACCCTTCCAACTACAAATCATGACTTTAGCCCTAATTCTAACACTATAACGTAGAAACCCAGAAGGAATACACAAACACAAAACAAAATTCGACAAGTTTCAACAGTTTATTCGACGCACAAAAATAATTCCGAGCACAATTCATGCAAATAAGACAAAAAAAAAAACCCCAAAAAGGAGAGTACAAAATTGCCGAAACATAAAACTCACCGTAGAAAGTTTTTTTTTTTTTTGGGTTGGAAATTCAGATTTTGTAAATGAACACGGATTAAAGAGTGGTGGTGTAATTATTATGGGGAGGTATTATTATTTAGAATTTAATGTTTATGAATTTATGATCACGAAAGCAAGCTGTGGATTTTAAGGAGCCAAGTCGTTCTTGTTTAAAAGTAATCGCCTGTCTTTGTCTATCTGTCATTTTAAGTCAATTACGCTTTGTTTTTATACTTTTCACAATCTTTTTCTCTATATTTAAATTATAAAAAAAAAATAACATTATGAATCACTTATTAAAATTGAATAAAAATAATTTCATGAATTTACTTATTTTAACCTCAAGTTTTTATAAAGTAACCATCTTATTAAAATAGCATTCAATATTAGTAAGGGTAAATTACGGCCACTATTGAGGCAGTGTCAAATTATTATGAAAAAAATTCTCATGTTTGGTAATTATAATCATCAATCAACTATAAATTTTCTTACACTTCCACTATTATCGTGTCTAATTCAACGGAATCTTCAAGATTCTGTGGAATATTTTTAAGTTTGTACTTGTTTTGTGTAAAGATGCAGTTTTTGATGCACCATAATCTTGTACTTACAAGCCAAGAGACACTTCTTATGCTCATGGAGCTCGAATGGGATAAAACAAATACAAATAGGAAAATATTCCATATAATCTAGAAAATTCCATTAAATTTGACACCGCAAGGGTGAGCGACTAAGAAAATTCATAGTTGAGGGTAGTTGTAATTGCCCAATCACGAATGACTTTTTCGTAATTTGACCTTACCTCAGAGCGGACCGTAATTTACTCTATTAGTAATTCGTAATTATATAAATTATAAGTTTATATGTGTTTTTTCATTTCTCATTTTAACTTCCATAACTATATTTCGTTTCATTATTAGACAACTCTTTTGCGTTGACGAATGAAGTCTTTGTCATGTTTCCTTTTGGTCCCAATCATTTAATAAACCAATAAAATTCCAGCTATCCAAAGGAAGAAAAAGTCTTATAGAAATGAATGTACCTGGAAATGCACACAATTAGGCACCAATAAGAAAATGAGATGAAATTATGCATTTCGTGTCGTATATTGCGACAACGAAAACTAAGTTAAATAATAATTATAGTCAATTCAATAGCAGGAAATGATCAAACACAAATTACGAGGCTAGAAAACAAACACGGGACTCAATCTGAAACCTCGAACAAATCGATATAAAATAACATCAGAATCGTATCAAGCTAAGATATTCATTGTAAATATAACCGTAACAACTGTCGAAAATGTAGACTTTTGGACAGATACGCAGAATTTGAACAGCTGCAAGAATCCACAAAATGGATTAGCTGGAAGTAAGTGCTTTGTTAATGGTGCCAAAATAACATCAACTAAGCACTAAATAAACAAGAAAATCACCCACAAAGTGATGATCATATAGTTCGATAAAATCTAATACATCTTATTTGCATGAAAATAATCAAACTAGGCAAAATATCGTGTCCGATTCAAGAAATCAAAATTGCTGTGAAAATGCAAATCATTTAAATCAGAATTGTCTTTTTTTTTTTATTCTTCTGCAGCAACGACGGTGATTTCACCTTTGTCTAACATGTCGTAAAATGACCTAACTTTTCGCTGTTCGTTCCAGTGGTGCATCTTCCAAACACTACCTGCAGCAAAGCCGAGCGCAATTCCGATGAGTATTTCCTTCACCACACTTGGTCCCTTCAAAGTGGCATGAGCAACCCTAGAACCAGCCATTTAACCTGCAATTAAAAGATCCCAATTGTATTTAATCATACCAATTTTCAGTGTTGATGATAAGAACAATAAATGAGAATACTGCAAAAGATAAGGCCAAATACTAACCACTGTTAAGTTGTTTAATTGGATAACGAGGATTTACAGTTTTACTAGTCAACAAGTCATACATTTGAGGAAATTAACGTTGAGACCATTAAAGAAGAATACTGCGAAAGACAATGTAAAATACTAACCTCTTCTACATCGTCTAACTATTGGATAATAAGGATCGGAATTTTAATTGTGACCAGTTACTAATTTCAGAATAGAAACGAAATTTCACTGGAAACAGATTGATTCTACATTAAAAATAAAAATAAAAGGTTATTTACTCCAAGAGTTGAATCTTGATACCATCGTTCGGAAACAAACACACTTCTATAAATAGATTGTCTGTAAGCACTTTCACTAGAGACATAATTTTTATTAGGATAATTCTTATTGCTATTTAAATAAAAGCATTTTAAATGCAGGGTTTCGCAACAATGCATAGCAATATACAATGTTTCTTAGTCTCCAGTTTCAAGATGATCTCCAATTTATCTCTCCCGATAATCCAAACGATTGCTAAAACAAATTTTCTAAAGCGTAAAAAACTCCACAGGTCAAACCAAGTGAACGAGTTCATTGTAATTAGTGTTACTTCCATCAAAACACAATCACAGAGCACTCTTGAATCATACATATTGATATTCCAAACACCAAACTACAACAATTTTCCAAGATCCTAAAAAGCACAGCAACAACTATTGTTCGACCGACTTTCAATTACTACGAAACTTATAGGAATCTAGCGATCAAAACAAGGTTAAATTCAAATCCTCATTTTTCAGAATGTTTTAATTCGATGTATAATGTTATTCTTCGCTCAGCAACAAAAAATTATCAACATTCCCAACACCAAATGGAAGAGACCCACGCTAAATACCGAGCCCTAAAACGGTTTACGAAGCAGTGACGCGCAATAACTATCCACATTAATTTGTACAAACAACATCTCTGTCTTATTTATTTCCAATAAGTAGCAATAAAATCCTATTATTCGTCTTCTAAGCAATAAATGATTGGTTATCAGTGCAAGGTCAAACAGCAGCAAAATGGTAACCTAAAATACAAATAATTCAGCTTAAATCAGATTACACTACACAGGTGAAAGCAGCTCATAGTTCCATCAAAATACATTATTCAAAACCCTAACGCATGAATCATGAAGAACGGAAACTGAGAAGAGAAATCATCGTATCAATTAGGGTAAATTCAATAAAATCAGATAAGAAGTGAAAAATGAACATCGTACCCCCAAAATCAAAAACCCTAAATCGAAAGCAACGCTTTCTTCGATCCGCAGAACCTGCAAAAAAAACCAAGGCTAAGAAATCGTTTACGCAATTTTCACCAGTCGGATTGAGTTTGTGTTGTGGGAGATTACCCTAAAATTGTCTGGTTGAACAGAAAATAGAAATAGTTCTGAAATAAATAGCGAAAGATAAGCCACGACGTCGTATTGTACCATTAATTAGTTATTTATATTAGATGTGTAAATAAATCGAGTCGAATTTGAACTTTGAACGGATTTTATTCGAGCCGGACACGAATCAAATTTGACGTCTTATACATTATTTTACTATTTTTTTCTTTTCTTTTTTCGATCGAGCTCAAGTCGGACTTTATAATTTACCCAACGGAAATATGTATTCAAATTTGGTTGGTTCGATAGGTTAAAAAAAACGAGGTTTTAACAGTCAATCCGAGCCAAATGTTGATTTTGTTTGATTTTCACCCTAATTATTAAAAAAAAAAGTTCTTTTTTCTAATTTTTATTTGATCAAATTAAAATTATGTAACCAATATCAAAAGCACAAGGCTCGTGGAAAATTTGAAAAATTATTTATCTATTATTGAAAATTTATTAAAAATTATCAAGGTTAGTTTAGTCATTCGACGTCAGTCAACTGCTAATTTCGAAATAAGAGGCAATTTATCTTGTCAAAAATAATATAGGGGGATATGTGCTAATATTTTTAAGATGAAGGTCTTTTATAGTCATTCGAGATTACACAGGGGTTTCCGTGCAATTAGCTCAAATAAAATATCATTCAACAGAACAACAGCGGGTGGAAAATCCGGCAAAAACCCACACATGGAATATTAGTCAATACGCGGCGGCGCGTGTCCCAACGCGAGTCTACCCATTAAAAAAATCCGACAACTTAGGTTCCAATTCATCGTCCTTAGAAGTTCTAGCCTGCTCCGAGTGTGTGCCTGTATGTTTTCTAGAGAGAGAAAGTGCACCAAAAATGGCGTGGGGATGGCGATTGCCGGCGGCGGATTTCATTATATCTTTGATGTGGGTTTGGTCAGGTGTGCTAAACAAGTTTCTCGTGCACAGAATTTTGGGTTACGGCGCTCATGAATTTAACGGAGAAATCATCAGATATGCTGTTTCGATTCTGAACATGTTCTTCTTTGCATTCATGGGCAAGATCACCGATGGTGGGGCCTACAACCCCCTCTTTCTTCTGTCCGCCGCCATTTCTGGAGATTTCTCCGATTTCCTCTTCACCATTGGCGCCAGAATCCCTGCCCAGGTTAAAAAGTTGCTGTCTTTATATAAATTGGCAAATTATTGCTCTTTTTGTAAATCTCAATTTTTAGGGTTTTTTACAGGATCTGGTGGTTATTGCTTGAAATTTATTCAGGGCATTTTAATTATGTGATTGTATATCCATTATCTGCCTAATTTTGATCCGATTGCTTATGTCATGTAGCGACGAAGCCGGAAAATATCGGATTAAGATGATAATTTGATCAGTACTCTCTGTTAGCTACTGTTTATGTTGAAGCAAGCTGTGTGTTACAATGTGGATTAGTTTCGATTTTTAAAACTCGTTTTTTTATGAATATTCAGTAGCTAATATATGTGTTCCGTTCGTTTTGCTGTTTTTTTTACTATACGAAAGGTTGTTGGATCGGTTTATGGGGTTAGGCTAATCTTGCGAATGTTTCCCGGAATAGGAAGTGGGCCCCACTTGAGCGTCGACATTGCAAAGGGTGCGTTGACAGAAGGTCTCCTAACATTCGCCATTGTCATCGTTTCGCTCTGGCTTGCTAGGAAAGTCAAAGATAGTTTCTTCATGAAAACTTGGATTTCGAGCTTATCCAAGCTTACTCTTCACATACTCGGCTCTGACCTAACTGGTGGTTGCATGAATCCAGCCTCGGTTAGTATATCTGTTCGATTTCTTGAATATATTCGATATTTGAAACTTTTCGTAACTGATTTAAATATTTAATGTGAAATCTACGTCTGGTTTCTTTAGGTAATTGGATGGGCTTTTGCTAATGGAGAGCATATTACTAAACAACACTTGATTGTTTATTGGCTTGCTCCAATTGAGGCCACTGTAGCTGCAGTTTGGGTGTTCCGAATCTTGGCCCGGCCCGAAAAGCTCAAACCCGAAAAGCTAAATTGATAGGATAATTCATCGATTCATTGTGTTGTAAAGGTGTATACATGCCGCGTACATCAGTTAACGGTTCATTTATTTGTCGCAACACTTATTCAAGATTTCATATACGAGTGACAAGATTCTTGCAATAAAATGTTACCAGGTTTTATACAACAACATAATAAACTGCATTCTCTATAGAACAATGGAAATGAGCACGGTTTTTTTTTTTTTTACACGGACAAAAAATTCTAGTACACGATTTGTGGTTCGAACTCGGCAAAGTCCACTGAACCAGACTCGATGGGTTTCATGAGATAGGCAGCCAATATCTCGGAAACCAGAGCTGCAATGAGTGGGACCCGCTTCAAGTTCTTCACCAAAGGTATATCTTCGGTCTCCCCTATGGCGAGCAGTTGCTCGTTTATTACCACCATCCTGTCCAATTTCCTCTTGAATTCCGGATGCTCAACATCTGGTACCGCTGGGAATATTCTTGCAGTTGTTCGATTTGTCTGCACAAACAAATTTTGTTTAGAAAAAATGAACCATATATATGTTTCGTAAGAACAAAATTGAAATATTAAATGTCGTTTCAATTTTAACTTCAATCGTGATTTTGACCCTTTACTAGTTTGAATTTGGCAAAATTCAAAAGACATAAACCGTAGTCCTTTGAGTTAGCTTTCCAATCCAACTTGAATCGGTTGAATTGGATGTCAGGTGACAAAGTTATGCATGAATGAGTTACATTTTTATTCTCAGATAACTCAGACCATCAACATTGTGGGCGGTGTTCATTGATTCATGCATATCTTTCTCACCCGACATCCAATTTTTGTGATTCAAGTTGTATTAGAGAGCTAACTCAAAAAACTACAAGCTACGTGTTTGGAGTTTTGCCAAATTCAGACTCGAAAATGGTCAAAATAACATTTGAAGTCGAAATAAAACTGAAACGACAGTTATCACATCCCGAACAAAACGATGCAAGAAGATATCGAGAACAAAAAGACATTTACCTCAATGATAACATGCATGTCGAATTCTTTAGTGTTGAGACCAATCCCCTCGTAAAAGGCTGTTCTTTGGCAGTCATTGAGGTACATCGTCACATAAACCTAAAAACATTCGATTTCGTCAATATGTTAGAAAACCAAACAAAAAGTAACCTATGTATGTCATTGATTATTCGATGTCGATATATTTATATGTTTTAATTACCGAAAGGCAGAAGAAGCGGGACCACAGCTTGGCCTTCCAGTCATTGAGGAACTGTGGCTGTGCCTTCATCAAAGCAGAGAAGAAATCGCCGTGTCGATTCTCGTCTTGGCACCAGTTCTCAAAGTACTTGAAAATTGGGTAGCATTGGAATTCTGGGTTTTGCTTCAGATGCCTGTATATAGATATGTATCTCCAATATCCGATCTTTTCGGATAAGTAAGTTGCGTAGAAGATGAACTTAGGCTTGAAGAAGGTGTACTTTCTTGCCTTTGTTAGGAATCCCAAATCGAGAGCCAAATTGAAATCGGATAAACCTTTGTTCAGAAACCTGTGATCAAGAACCGTAAAACAAAAATGAAAAATCAGAATCAACGGAAAAAATAAATTGACGTGATGGGAGTGGAGGAAAAGTCGAATGTACCCTGCGTGACGGGCTTCGTCTCTGGACATGAGAGAGAAAATCTCTGCTACAATAGGGTTGGTTTTCTGCACAGACAAATCATCTATATATTATTAGGTTGAGGGCTGAGACAACAACCTAGTATTTGTGTAACAAGTTTCACTAATGAAAGAGCCAACTGAATGTAGTAACTTGTGAAGATCATTAAGCACATTTTACAAGTGGAGATGCAAATTCGTTAATATATCGAAAATGTTTAAGCGAATGCTACAATCGATAAGAAAGTTTCGATCTTTGGCCTTCAAATACTCACTTCAAGCTCAAATACAACAACAAAAGAACATCAATAACGGATTTATTTGACACTGTTCTTACCCCTTAAAACAAGTTCTTGAAATTTCTCAGTCAGCAAAAAATTCAAAATAACTAAAGCAGACAATAAGTGCTCCCATTATATTCTAACCCGGCCAATAAAAAAAAAACATACTCCCAGAATGTAACAAGTCACTAATTTCAGGAAATTAAAAAAACTAAAAAATAAAAAAATAATTTTCGAATATTCACTTCAAGCTCAAATACAACAAAAGAACATCAATATCAGATTCATTTGATACCTGTTCTTACCCCTCAAAACAAGTTCTTGAAATTTTCTCACAGTCAGCAAAAAATTAAAGCAGATAATAATTGCTCCCACTATACTCTAACCCAATTAAAAAAAACTTACTCCCAGAATGTACTAATTCAATAATTTCAGGAAATCAAAAAAAAAAAAAAAAAAAAAAAAAAGATTAATTTTTTTTTTCAAGAATTAGAAGAAAAACAGACCTTGAGCCTCCTACCAAGCTCCTTGTAGAGAAGAAACCCAGAGAATTCAGCAGTGCAAGACCTCTCCAAGAACTCAACAAAAATCTGTCTCAACGGGTCCTCGAGTTTGTCGGCGGCTTCCTTAAACTCCTTGTTCCTAACGAAGTGTGTCTGGTTGAAATCTGTCTTGAATTCCTGCATCAGCGCCTCGAATTCCGCCATGTTCAGGTTCTGGTTGATCTCCGTGTTGAAGAGCTGCTCCATTTCGTCGAAGTCGGTGGTGTAGAACCTCGGCGCCAAAAGGGTCTCCTTTATCTCCTTCTTCGGTCCCTTCTTGTTGCTCCTCGCCGGAGCTGACGGCGGCGCCGCGGCGGACGACATTCTTACGGTGGCGAACCTCGTGCATGGGGCTCGGGTTGAGGTCCCGATTCTTGGGCTGAACTTGGAAATGGGTTTCAGGAGCGCCATTTCTGCTGCCATTTTTTTTTTGATTGGTGGAACTCTCAGCCTGAAGAAGATAGAGTGAGTGGTGAGAGAGATTATATAAATAAATAATTTGGATATATAAGTGATTGAATCTAATCTCATCTGATGAAATCCTCGAGTTACATGGGGAGGGCGACACGTGGCTGATTCCTATTGGCCTGCTTGATTTCGTATTTGTTTTTTTTTTTTTTTTTTTTCTTTCTGGTGTTCATTTCTTCTGCCATTTAAGACAAGAGTTCTTGTGGTCTACCTCTCTCCACATTTAGGTTTTCAATGATTTTTTTTTCTTAAATAAGAATTTGAGGTTTCTTGTTTTTTATTTTTTATTTTTTCTCTTAAAGATCAGATTTTTATTCCCTCGAAAAAAATTCATTGTCCAAATAATATTGTCTTTTTTTTTTGATAAATTACGGTCATCCCCTGAGTTATGTTCAAATTACAAAAAATCCCTAATGTTTAAGTAATTACAATCATCCCCTTAACTATGAATCTTCTTACACTTCCACCCTTATGATGTCAAATTCAACAAAGTCTTCTAGATTCCGTGGAATGTTCTTTTGTTTGTACAACTCATTTTGTGCAAAAATATAGATTCTGATGCACACAATCTGATATTTACAAGCCAGACACATCTTGTGATCTAGAAGATTCCACTAAATTTGACACCGCAAAGGTTGACGTGTAAGAAAATTCATAATTGAGAGGTGGTTGTAATTACCCAAACAATATAGGGTTTTTTCGTAACTTAACATTACCTCAGAGGTGGCAGTAATTTAACCTATAATCAAATATAACATCTCACAGAATTACTCCCTGGTTCTTTGAACAGTGAAGGAATCCAAATAGAGGAAATGGCACAAAACATATTCATACACAAGTCAAAATAAACAAATAAAAAATAAAAATTGACAAGGGAAAAAACATTATAAGATTGATCCTGCAATTTTCAGAATCATACAATTACACCCTTGTTCTGTTTTTGCAATTTATATATCCTGCATTATTCTGAACATTATCATCCTATAACAAAAGAACTAGCTTCTCAAATTTCGACTTTTTTCGTATTTTATACCATGGCATTTTTCTCCTCTGCATTAGCCACAACTTCAACACGAACCACAAACCTATCCGAATCGGCTCTTTCGCTCCCTCCCTCGTGTTCCAGAATGTCCTCGATGCCCTCAAATTCTACACCTCGTAAAATCTTCGGAAGCGAAAGGACGTTATCGCCCTCATCATCAAACTTATTCCCCATTTCAATATCGATTTTTCCTTTCGCCACATCATCGTCTGTGGCTTCAATTGCCATGATGTCATCTTCCTTAACAAACGCTCGAAAATCGTGCATTGATGGCGGAATTTTCGAGAAAAACACTTCTCGAAAATTCTCGATTATCCCTTTGTTATACGGATTCGATTTCCTATCATACCGGTACCTAAAATTCTCGTACGTAGTCTGCATAATAAAGGAAGACGAATTAATTTTATCAAAAAAAAAAAAAAAAAAAAAAAACTAAGTATCTCATTTATGCATGGAGAATTTAATGAAGATTGTCACCTGATTAGTGCTAATCAGATAAAAGTGGAAAACCGTAAGTCCACCAATGAACCAAACAACAATAAAACAGTACACAATAAGAAAATCCGATAAAATATCTCTCGACATAGCTCGCGTGGCTTTGCCTTTCGTTTGGACAAGGTTGATCCAAGAAACCACGAATACATACACGCATAAGACCGTCGATGTTGTTATAAACATGTAAAAGTACCTATAATTACGCTGCAAAAGATGAATATTAATTAAAAATTCAGTTTCTTGAAAGAAAAAAAAAAGATTAAATATTTAAGTCATCGTCTCATTTTACTCACTATACCGATGCATTGGCCAACCCAAGGGCAGTGGTGATCGAATCTCTGGACACAGTTATTACATATCGAGCAATGAGATACGCGAGGGGGGCGATACAACAAACACGTATCGCAGTATTTCACCTTCACTGCGTGTCCATTTACGAAAACGTCCTTGGTACGAGGTAGTTTTAAATGTGGGGTCCTCCCGTTGACCCACTCCATCGAAGGGGTACTGTCGATTTCGAAAGTTTCGTCATACTCGGGTGGTTTAGTATTCCTAGGAATAATTCCCGGATCTCTACTCGATGTGAGGAACAAGAAGAACAAATCCTGCAAAAAATTAAAATTGCGTTTATTTGGATATCTATAAAAAGATTCGAGTTTGACAATTTCGTTTGCTTTAAATATATGCTTACCAATATGGTAAGAAGTATAGCCACAGTAAGTACATAACACCATGGGAGAGCAGTTTCGTTTCTGTTCGTCCGATGTTTGATGATAAACGAGATCTTTACACAAAATGCAAAGGCAGGGCCGACTATTAAGAACGTGGAAAAAAACAAAGGAGATACATCGGGACCGAAGACCAATCTTCCTCCGAATACGAATGTCTGTATAACATTTACAACAACTACAATGAATTATAATTAATAAACCAAAATACATGCATCATTTGCAAGAATTCAGAAAATTCAATATCCCATATGAAAAAATCTAGTGAAAAAAATTCAAAGCAATGTAATATCTGTGGCGAAAATCGATTTCCACCGGCACAAGAGAAACCTAATTTCTTGATTTAAGTAAAGTTACATAGAAAAAAAATCAGAAAATCCCCCTTTCTTGGTTAGGGTTAAAAGAAGAAGGGCTTACATTGCTTCCTCTCCAAGCTTGATAAATCCTCTGTGGTTTGGGTTCTTTTACGTCCATATATATCTTTTAGTGTTGAAAAGCAAACAACACAAAAATCAATTCAGATTGTTGTTAATCCTAATCACATATAAAAATCGTTTCTTTATGAACCCTAATTTTTTTTCCTTTGCGACACCCCACATCGATTAAATTCATCAGCAATCTAAAAAATTCATCAACTTTGTTGATCATCCATGCAAAACCATGGATGAGGAGTTTTGTAAGTGGGCTTGAATTTCAAGAAATAGTGAGATAGGGTTTGGGTAGAGAGAGAGAGAGAAGAATATGATTAGGGGAAAATGCAATTCGTACGAGACGATCAAGAAACAGCTGCCATTTGTGACGGGAATTCTTAGGAAGAACAAGAATTTTTGTTCGTATCAATGAATCTGATTCATGTTTGTTTTCTCTGTGTTGTATGTCTATGTGTCTCTCTCTCTCGCTAGAAAAATTGATTTTCAGTTATGTTTCTCTCTCTAAAAGGTGACGCTTGCTCACTCTTTGTTTCTCTCTCGTGTGTGCAAAATAGAAATTGAGATTTAAATTGGGGGAAGAAGAGGAGCATGATTTTTAATTTTAATTGGGGTAAAATGATATTATTTCAATATGATTGATTATTATGTAAATAGTGATAATAATTATTTTTCTTATCTTATTATATTTTTTGTTGTTCTTGTTGGAAACCGCTCAAAATAAATATTCTTTTACAATACTATGTTTTGCCTCGTACGTAATATATATATATATATATATATATATATATATATATATATATATATATATATATATATATATATATATATATATATATATATATATATATATATGCCGATTGATTTCGAGAATTTCATTTTTTTTCTCGAGAATTACACTTGTAATATCAATATTTTTTTGTATTTTACTTTATAGGTGATCGAAAAAAATGAAAATTCAGAGTTCTACTGATTCGGATAAAAATATTTCCGATTTCCAATTTCCAAAATTTTGATTTCTAATTTTTTGAAAACTTTTGGAAATAATTAGAAATTTTCAGAAAATGCTAATTCTGATCCAATTTGTCCGATTTCCAACTTGTGTGGATTGATGATTTGTATTTATGAATGTATTAAAATTATTACCCAAAGCTATATTAATATATTAATGCAATTATCAAATTTTTTTTTTGTCAAAAAGAAACCAAATAAAAAGAAAAAAAGTAGGAGATAAATTTACAAGATTCAAATATTCACAGCTTGGTTCCTTTCTCACAATGTCAACTTTTTCACTTAACCAAATTCTCAAGAATCATCAAATTTAAAGCCCGAGTCGTCATCCTCGGTTGTGAAAAACAACCGACGATGTTCTGTGGGATCCATCGTCGGACCCACAATCATCAACGGCACTATCTCCCGTTTCGTATTTATCTTCTTGATCGGGCGTTAAGAAAAGCGGATCGATTTTCCCACCTCTGTCCTTCTTCAAACTGTCTTCGATTCCGTTATAGTCCAAATTCTGCAGCATTTCCGGAATCGGTTTACCGTCCTTGCCAAACAGACCGAGTTCCAAATCCACCTTCATGCTCGATTTGATGATGTCACCCCCGAATTTCTTACTTATCGATTCGAATGCCAAGTCATCGTCTTCTTCCGTCACCCACTCACGGAAATTCACCAGAGAAGGTACCGTCTTAGAGAAAAACACTTCCTTGATATTTTTTATCATCCCCCGATTGTACGGATTCTCCTTCTTATCGTATCGGTACCGGAAATTCTCGTACGTCGTCTTTTAATTAATTATTTAAAAAAAAAACATTTTAGTATCAAATAATTACTGGTTAATTTAAAAAAAAAAAAAAACGATTCTTGAAAATGTACCTGATTTGTGCTCATGAGATAGAAATGGAAGACACTAAGCCCACCGACGAACCAAACGGCTATGAAGCAATAAGCTATTAGAATAACCGAGATGACATCGTGTGACATCACCGTCCATATGTGCCCCGGTTCTTCTAGAATATGCAATAGTGAAAACGTAAACACGTACATGCACAAGACTGTCGATGTCGTTACAAATAGGATGAAAGTCCGATAATTCCTCTGCATTAATCGAGAGTATTAAAGATCAAGTACGATATCACTATAAATTTCATGAGAATCTCTAAGGCCTCGTTTGGTTGGGGATGTTAGCCCTGATTAATTAAATAATTGGACTGTGTTTGATGTTCGATAAACCTAATAACTTTCTGGGTCGACCCGAAAATATTATTTTATCATATGGTCCAATGCTACAATTTTGTTTTCATTAGATTATTAAATCTTATGAACCAAACGAGGCCTTAAGAAGAATGGATTGATCATAATATATACTTACGACTCCGATGCACTGGCCCACCCAAGGGCAATGGTGATCAAATCTTTGGACACAATTATTGCATATCGAGCAATGAGATGCGCGTGGGGGGCGGTACAACAAACAAGTATCGCAATATTTGACTTTAATTGTGTAGCCATTTACGAAAACGTCCTTTGTCCTCGGTAGTTTCAAGTCGGGGGTTGCACCGTTGATCCACTCCATTGATGACGTGGAATTCGACGTGCTGTCGGATTCTGGCGGCCGATTATTTCTAGGGACTATTCCGGGATTTCTCGAAGATGTCATGAAGAGAAAAATCAAATCCTGCACACAAAAAAAAAAAAAAAAAATTGCAATGGTGTAAGTTTATAGAATTAGCTGTTACTATATATTCTTGATCGGAAAAAAAAATGTATCGATTTTTTACCTACCAAAAGTGTTAGGACAAGTCCGACGATTAGGACTGTTTGACTGTATAAGAAGTCAACATTCGAGAGCCTAGAAAACGTCTTGATACAGAAAGTCAATGCAGGACCTCCTATTAGGAAGGTTGATAAAAAGAGCGATGATGCATCGGGACCGAAGATTAATCTCCCGCCACATAAAAATTTCTGAAAACCGGTAACGAAATCGGTAAGAAATCAGTAACGAAAACCTTACTACGAGCAATAGGAATTAGGAAAGGTAAGTAGTGATAGTCGAGAAAAATCGAAATCTCGACTTGTACTGATAGTTTTATCGACATTCTAAAAGGATATTGGTATATAATATATATACTAATTTGGTAAGAGAAGATAAACGACGAGTAATCTAGTTCGAGAACCGAACTACTACCGATTCGAAAATGACGAATGTTATAAACAATCTAGAGTTCAACTATGCAGTTCGTAACTGTTAATCCTTCTCGCATAACAAGATATCGGAAAAGGGGGATTCGAGGTCCCAAAATCCAAACCTCAACCAAAAAAAAACTCCAAAATTCAAAATTCCTAATCAAGAATCACAATGCAGATAATGGCAACAATTAAATGTTAAAAGAACCCAAATTTATTAAAATTAAAAGAAAATAAATAAAGAAAGAAAGAGGAAGAGGTGTAATTACATTGCGACCCTTCCAAATTTGGTAAAGCCTCTTGTTGTTGTTGGGGAATGAAGAATCCATGCATGTTGAGGGTGGTGCAACAAAATCTTGATCTTTTATACCACCCATATAAAAGACCTAACTATTTTCTATAATTTAATTCTCCCTCTTTTTTTTTTTGTTTTTTTTTTAATTTAATTTCTGGGCTAATTCTTGTGTTCTTGCTACCCTTTATTCTGCTATTACTATAATGCAAAAATAATAAAAATAATTTAATACACAGAATAGGTGAAAGAGAGAGGAGAGAGAGAGAGAGAGAGAAAGGGAGATCAAGATTTTGTGAGGAGAGAAAATGGAGAGAAAGATTTATTACAATGCTTTCTCTAGATCCCCTCTGAACACAGATTTCTCCAATAATAATGTTTTTGACATTCTCTTCTCTTCTCTCTTGTTTCTCTCTCCTCTCTCTTGATTTCTTACAGACCAACCTATTATTAGGAAGTTGCAACGGTTTAGTTTTGAGGATTCTCCGAATTCGAGCGGACGTTTCGGGGTTTACATGACTGAAGAACTTGCATGTCTGCGACACGAATACGACACGGTAATTAATTTTAAGGAAATTAAAACAAAGGTTGATGTGAAAATATCAATATTATTTAAGGAATCAGTAGTAATCAGCTGTGGAAATCGTTTAGACTAAATTACTCGATACTCGATTTGACATTGTTAGTTAAAACATGCCGAGTTCTAACTCAATTACAAAGAAAATATGTAAAGAAATGAAGCTCCTCAAGCTGCGAATTGTGTTCTGCTCGATTCAAGCTCGATTTTTTTTTTTTATCAAACCAAGATACACAACTTTAAAAACTCAATAAAACTCATACAAGTTTGAACAAGATTTCTGAGTCCTTTATACCAAAATCAGCAAAATATAACTGAAATCTTAACATTCCAAAAAAATCGAAAAAAATCAAAAACCAAAATTTTGGAAATCGCAGTGAAAAAAAGTTCAAAATTCAAAATTAAAAAATAGAGATTTCGTTCCAATTTCCACCATTGTCGAAGACTGCATATTGTCCACGGATATTCAGACAAACCAATGACTGAATCTTGGTTATTTAGGAACAAGGCTAAATATTTCATTAACATCACAAATGATTATTAGTCTACAAAAGCACAGGTCTCCTCCAAATTTCCAACCATCCTGAAGTTAAGACCTACTAAAAACAACACGAGGGGGCCGCAGCCAAACACAACAGGAAGTTTCCAGAAGTTTTGACCCCCCCATTAGAAGTTCAAAACACAATTCTAACATTATGGTACAATATTACAAACTACACGAATCACAAACTACTAATCGCCGATTCCATAACCTACTACGTCGAAAACACTGCATATCTTCGACTTCTACATAATACAAAATGACAGCTTACATCGTACCTGCATAATTAGCAACAAAACATTTAATCAGACTACGGATTTATCGAGGCATTTATGTTTTATTCATCAAAAGATCACATCATACTCCATACTAAAGATTGAACAAACATATAATTTCGTATACCCTAATTACTAGTGTATACAAAATCTCGAGGAGCTGGAAAAAAACTACGCTACAAAATTGGGAGGAACAGAAATAGGATTTATCGAAACAAGAAAGTAAATTTTCAAAGACTGAGAAACAATAACCAAGCAAAATATCCCATCCACTGGAATAAAAATCAGAACAGACGTAAAAAAAAAACGATAATGACTAACCTTTCTCCAAAGTAACAGAGCACCAAAATATCCCATCCATTGCAATAACTGCCACATCATCAATAGTAGTACCCTCTGCACTTGTCACTTCCACATAAGCACTTCTTCTTTCCTCCGTCTCCACCATTTTCAGGCATAACTATCCCATAATCATACGTCAGCTCTTGCATGGGGGGAACATGTCTAATAGCGAAGAAGGCAATATGCATGAACACATCATTATTACTCTCGCGCAGAACCGGCAGCCAATACACATTCGGGGAACAACTGTGGTTCATAAATCGAGCCACATTCCCATTGTTCTTCGCACTCACAACTAGTGGATAAGGAGCTTTCTTGGATTTGTTAGAATCGCGAACGAGCTCCAACGGCTCGTAATACCTTGTAGCATCGAATATATAATCATCATCATTCGCATTCACGAAGTCACCATCGGTCACTTTAACAACATCTCCAGCAAACTCACAGATGAAACCCCCCGCACGAATCGGGTCCCACGACCTAAGCCCCCACCCCCTGTTCTTGGTCTTGAAAACCTCTAGACGGATTTTCACACCCGATTGAGACAAACGGTTTCTACAATTCGGAGGGCAAGAGCAAGTGGGCCCACACTCGTGCACCAAATTCTTGCTAGTGTAAAGCAACCCTACGGACGAATAAGAGAGCACACCGTCATTTCTGTGACTGCACAGGCAGTTTGTATCGCCAGGCTGGCACCCACCCAAGCAGTGACAACCAGAAAAGGGTTTGTTATTATTCGAAAAGGGCTGTGAGTATCTGAGAGCAGAAACATAGGTGAAATGAGCGGGCCCCTTTTCGCCATCCACGTCATTTACGAGGGCGACAGGCAGGCTCTCTACACCGGAGGTTAAATCGGGAATTATAACCCCAGGCCTAGTGGCAGTTCCGTCTTTCCATTGTTGAATCGATTTCCAAATCGAAAAGGCCTCTGCTTGACCAGGTACCCTAACCAACTTATACTTAAAAACATTGCAGCCCGATTTATTCTTCTCCGCCCAAGATTCTTGAATTTTGTACACACCGTCGTAAACGTAAATCTTCCCATTTCCAACAATGTCCTTTATACCCCTCACCACTCTCACATCATTGGCTCGATGGAGACTCTTTTCGAGGGCAAGATTTCCCCTTTCCAGCTTCTGATCGAACATTTGCCCATCTCTTCTCTGGACCCCACCTTGACCGCTGTAGATTATGACATCACTGTCATTCCCATCATCATCATATCCACCTGAAGAAACGATGCTTACAGCTAATGGCTCTTCATCCATGGTTACCTTTACACTCATATAGTCTATTCCAGCCATGCTAGGTGCATGTAATCCCACAAGGCATAACTCCATCCGGAAGAAGAATATATCGCCGACTTCAATTCCAGGCACATGGCCGAACCTCTTTGTGTTATTTGTTCGAACACCTTTTGTCATGAGAAGATTGCAAGTTTTCAAGTCCGGGCGTCTGGCGATTCCGGCCGTCACGCCCTTCGATTCTTCGAGCTGAGTCAGCCTTCTACGGAGCATATCGAAGACCAATAGTATCGTGCCAACTGTATCCTTGTCCCCATTTGTTCTTCTGAAGTCATCGAATTCCTTGAGCTTGAACAAAGTCAAGAAGCCGTTGACAAGCAATTCGACATCGAAGTCTTCGCCCGGCCCACCAGATCGGCCCCTCTTTGGCCTGCCCCTTTGCTTCCCGGAATTAGTGGTGTCCGCCATGTCAGCGCTCGTGTATTGGTCGCTCTGATTCTGCGAGTCGCTGTACACGTCATCGTCTCCGGCGGCAGATCCAGATCCGAATGCGCGGGTTTTTGGGACCCGCTTGGGTCGACCCGTTACCCCATTTGCGTGAGAAGTTGGGGTTCGGAATGAATTCAGTGGAACTGGAGCTGGGATACTGCCACCGAAACCGAAATTAGCGGGTTGGTTTTGTTGAGCACCGTTTTGAGAATCGTTTGGAGATAAAAACGGGTAAAATGGTTGGACCCCAGAGGGAAATGGGCCGGAGGGAGGTACACAGACAAATGGAGAGGGCTGAGGAGTTGAAATTGAAGACATGCCCTGTGATGAATTGGGGAAAACTGGGACAAGGCATCTTAATGGCTTCACATCTAAAACCCTAGATTTGTCAATTGGCCCATGGTGATTTGAATCAGAACCCAAACCTTGCTCCATTAAATTAACAACACAGAGATTATGCAGAGGAAGTGTTTTTCTAACAGCAACAAATCAAACAGCGAAGATTACAAACGAGTCATAGCTCAAAGCAAAAGCTTCCTGCAACATGCAGAGGTATTTAGTTAGGTATTTAGATAGAAGAAAGACGAGCGAAAAATCAAATCTGTAGAAACATGAACAGTAAAAACCTAGATTTTCTGAATTCCTAAAAACCCAATTACCAAAATTAGTCACAAACGAAGCTCAAAAACACAAAAATTGCGTTGCCCAGAGATAACCAACGAAGATTTATCAATTTAATTCGTTTATTATTTTCACTTTCACATCTACGAAGTGCGAATAGCGAGAGAAGAAAGAACTTTACGAAATGGAGAAAAAAAAAAAAGAAATTAACTTTATACCTTTCCACAACAACCCAGATCAGATGCTTGCAGAAAAATTAGATCTTGAAACGGAGAGAGAGAGAGAGAGCGATTCGAATAGATTTTGTAACTGTGAATTTTATTTTTCTTTCCTTGTGCAGAGAGAGAGAGAGTGATAATAAAAGCGTTTTTCTGCGTATTTTTCGAGGGTCTGTAGTCAGACTACTGTTTCTAAATAGTGCTCTGTCGATGACTCCTCCTCCAACACTCTAATGCATTAAACAATTCCCAAATAGTACATTCATGCCTCTTTTTCATTGAAATTTATTAGGGTAAATTATTGTTGTAAAATTACGAAAATACCCTCTTGGGTAATTTCAATTAGCACTCCGTTATAAATTTTCTTACGCGTCCACACTTTTATTGTGTCGAATTCAACAGAATCTTCTAGATTCCGTGGGATGTTCTGTAGTTTGTACTCGTTTTGTGTAAAAATGCAATGCAGCTTCTGATGCATCACAATCTGATATTTACTAGCCAAGATTCACATTTTATGATCATCTTGTTTCAAAATGTGAAGCTCGAATGGGATAAAACGGGAGAATATTCTTCATAATCTAGAAGATTCCACTAAATTTGACACCACAATGGTGGAGATGTAAGAAGATTCATAGTTGACGGGAGTGATTATAATTATCCAAACAGTAGGGTTTTTTTCGTAATCTAACCTTAACCTCAGGGGTGGCCGTAATTTACCATTTTTTTTAATTGATAAATTATATATCGAATGGGGTAAAATGGGTACAAGCCGAAGAATATTCCACGTAATCTAGAAGATTCCACTAATTTTGACATCGCAAGGGTGGATGTGTAAGAAAATTCATAGTTGAGGGGACTGATTGTAATTACCCAAACATGAGTGGTTTTTTCGTAATTTACCCTTTTTTAATTGATATATTATATATCGAATTTTCGATTTTCACAATTTTGCAAATTAAATTGGAATTAGTTTTTCAGTATTGAAATAAATAAGGCTAATAATAGCATTGTGGGAAAAGGATAAGTAGGGTCAAGAAAGAAACTTTCAAGGGATGATTTTCCAAAACTCTGCTGCTTCAAAGCTAAATCAGTTTGGATGCTGACTTCTTACCTTAAATGTTGTCTATTTTGCTGATCCAATGCAGTTACTTTTTTCTGTTGAAGCTAACAGAATATATATCTAAAAATAGATTCTTCAGCCATCACAGCTTTTCTTGTTTTGATTACGATCACAACATAGCCTCGTTCGGGTTTAAATTGGCGTACGAGGCGCATAATCTAGCAAAAAAAAAAAAAAATGGACTCGCATTACGCTGCTCGTAAAAAAGTGCTGCTTTTCTCTCTCGTTACATTCTGCACTTTCTATAATTGTTATGCAAGTGTGGTCAATGCAAGTCAAACAGCATGGTTGTCCGTAAACGTTTCAGACAGTCGTGTTCGAAAAATACCGCAGACAATGTTTGGTTTGTCGTTTGAGGTCAGTTTTGTCATTTGTCTACTCGTTATGCTGTCTCGTCTGTGTAATATGCTGCAAAATTACATTTGATATGTTGCTAATGAACTAATTGAAAACGCACGTAAATCAATCTTTTGGACAGTCGATAAATGATATGTTCGAGTCGTAATTGTGTAATATGTTATGAAGGAGATCAATCACTCGGGTGCTGGTGGATTATGGGCAGAGCTTGTTAGCAACAGAGGTCCGCACAAATTTCCGTAGCTTTTGAAACCGACGAATAAATTTGCAAAAAAAAAAAAAAAAAATTGTGACTCTCGAAATTTACATATTTCCAGGTTTCGAAGCCGGGGGTCAGAATATTCCATCGAATATTAGTCCTTGGTCCATTATAGGCGATAAGTCATCGATACTTGTATCAACCGACCGTTCATCGTGCTTCGATAGAAATAAAATCGCACTTCGAATGGAGGTTTTGTGTGACGGAAATGGTCGAAATATTTGTCCGGCTGGAGGAGTTGGAGTTTACAACCCTGGATTCTGGGGCATGGTAATAATTTTTTTATATTTTTTTTTTTAATTTCCTTTTCGTCTCGAATTAATTAATGTCTGAATTTCTTTATTTTATCGCAGAATATTGAGCAAGGAAAGACGTATAAAGTTACCTTTTACGTTCGTTCTTTGCAACCAATGGAAATGTCTGTATCTTTCGTTGATTCGAACGGATTGCGTACGCTAGCCACAGCTGATATAACGTGAGATATACGGCTTAGAGTAGTTGCCGTGTTCGATTTTATGGAAACTTATTAATATATATCTTAATAGTTGAAGAATTGATTATGCAGAGATGGTAATGTAAGAGAGTGGACGAAAAAGGAGATTACGTTGGAAGCAAAGGGAACGGATGCTAATTCAAGATTGCAATTGACGACGACGAAAAAGTGTACTGTATGGCTCGATCAAGTCTCGGCTATGCCTTTAAGCACACACAAGGTAATGTAAATGTATCCGTACATACGTCTCGTTTAACCCCTTATTTCGATTTTTTCCTCGGTTTAATTCAAGAAAAATGCAATCTTTAACATGTGGCTGCAGGGGCATGGATTTCGAAACGATCTTTTTAACATGCTTGCTGATTTGAAGCCGGGATTTATCCGATTTCCAGGTACCCTTCTATGAGTAATCGATCCAACTTCGTATAAAAAAAACGAGGAATTTTAACGAAGCACATGTTTGATTTTCTTCGTAAAAAGGCGGTTCGTTTGTCGAAGGAGAATGGCTAGTGAATGCGTTTCGATGGAGAGAGAGTATCGGACCATGGGAAGAAAGACCTGGCCATTTCGGAGATGTTTGGCAATATTGGACCGACGATGGACTTGGTTATTTCGAATATCTCCAAGTAATATTTAAAATAAAAAATAAAAAAAAATTCCATGTTATTGTTCGCCGTTTCACATGTAAACCGTTAATTGTTTATTTTTATGCAGCTCGCGGAAGATTTAGGTGCATTGCCAGTTTGGGTTTTCAATAACGGTATTAACAATTACATTTAAGCCACTAGTTGATAAATTATTTCACTAACGGTTATTCTACTCTCGACTGTGTAGGAGTCAGTCGAAGTGAACAAGTTGATACTTCGATCATTTTACCTTTCGTTCGAGTATGTCTTTTCGAAGTTCTTTTTTCGTATCATATCCGTAATCACTACTCGTTAGAGAGTTTAATTTTTTTTTGGAATATTCTGTAGGATATTCTTGATGCACTTGAGTTTGCAAAGGGAGACCCCACTTCTAAATGGGGTTACGTTCGAGCTTCCATGGGCCATTCGGAACCGTTCGATCTACGATACGTTGCTATTGGAAATCAAGACTGTGGAAATAAGAATTATCACGGTATATATATGTAGAATATATATCTTCTTTCATCGTGTACATCATGAATCTATGTATAAAGCCTTCTAATCGCTTATATTGTTATACGTATATTTTAGGGAATTATATGAAGTTTTACGATGCTATAAAAGGGGCATATCCGGATATCAAGATTATCTCAAACTGTGATGGTTCTGTTCAACGGTTGGATCATCCAGCGGATTTGTACGATTTTCATGTAAGAATTTCTCAAAAAGCAAAAAATTTCTTGCGTTAATGTTATCTTATTTAATGTCTTTAATGTCATGCTTCTTTGATATAAGGTTTACACGAACGCGAATTCTATGTTTTCGATGGCTCACAACTTCGATCACACATCAAGAAGTGGACCGAAGGTTTTCTTTTTCCGAGCGTCTCTTGATTATTTCCGATTTTTTTTTTCTTTCTTTTTTTACGATAATTACCAGAGAATATTTCAGGCTTTTGTGAGTGAATATGCCGTGACGGGAAATGATGCTGGCAGAGGAAGTTTTTTGAAAGCGCTTGCCGAAGCTGGCTTCCTTCTCGGACTCGAGACAAACAGGTATTTATTTATAGTTGCATTTCGGTTAATTCTTACTACAAAATACAATCATACAAATGCAACTGTTTTTTATTCTTGCAGCGATGTTGTTGAAATGGCGAGTAATGCTCCTTTGTTTGTGAATGCGAACGACATGAGGTATCTTTATTCGATCCTTTATCCCCTCAATATTCATCTCTACATCGAGTTTTTTTTTTCCTAAAACAAAAGTTCGTTGTTTTTAGGTTCACGCCAGATGCAATAGTTTTCGATTCTTCAAAAGTGTACGGTACTCCTACTTACTGGATGCAGCATTTCTTCAAAGACTCAAACGGAGCCACTCTTATTGATTCCAAACTGCAACCTAGCTCTTCAACTTCTCTTCTCGCATCCGCTATTTCTTGGAACAATCCGGAAGATAACAGAAGCTATTTGAGGATAAAGGTTCGAACATTTAATATATATACATCCGTTAGCTCATTCTAAAATTTACGAGTATATATTGTCCAGGTCGTGAATTTTGGAAGCAACAGAGTAATTCTTAATGTCTCGATTAACGGAATGGACCAGAGTTCGATCGAAGCAGCAGGTTCTACAATAACTTCACTGACATCTCAAAATGTGATGGATGAAAATTCTTTCAATCAGCCAAAGAAGGTAGTTTCCATTCTATACAAATATATGTGTGTGTGTGTGTGTGTGTGTGTGTAATGATAATAATTATCTTGTTTGTGCAGGTGGCTCCAATCACAAATCCACTAGGAAAAGTCAGCAACAAAATGAATCTTATACTAGCTCCACATTCTTTAACTTGTATTGATTTGCTGAGAAAATCAAACTTTATAGAGCCTGTAGAATCTGAAGCTCTCCATACCTCAATATAATTTATTATATGAATAAATATATGCTTTTATTTTTCATGACATTTTCGAAATAATTCTCAATTTTCTGAACGAATAATAACACGTATTTCAATGAATTCAGCATGATTGATAACATAAAATAAATGATTAGCAGTTCCATATAAATAAAAAGTAATCGGAAAGGCGAATGCTAATGCTATGAAGACCGCAAACGAAGTATTACATTCAATTTACGGGTGCTTCTTATGAAATTTTGAAATCAGTTTCTATTACCATAAAACGAGTACCCTTGGCAGGGTTTCTGGTAACTCCAAAAAGAAGCCGGAAAATCAGTTGATTCAACGCATCAGCAAACAGATAATTCTTATCAATATACAATCAATTTTCATAACATAAATCTCCGCATAACCTGAAACTGGAAACAAATTTCAGCAACGGTAAGAGGAAGAAAATAAATCAGCAGAATTATTACTTAGAATCGTCAACTTCAAGAATTGATAGTCGATACTCACACTGTAGGGACTGTTCACATTTGCTCATCTGCATTTTGAGTTTCTTTAATTGATCCCTAGATATTATTATGATAAACCAAAATAAACTGATCAACAAGTTAATATCAGTTCAAAAATATCCATATTCGTAAATCATATATTTTGTGAGACGACATTATTTTTAAGAGAGGAGTAGCATAGCATGTATATATAAATATAAATAATTTTGATTAGAGCAGTACCTCAACTACGGTAGAATATTTCATCGAAATATAAGAGGGTAGGTGCAGCAAAATCCACTGCTCCAACACTGCACACGATTTTTTAGTTAGTCTAGAGGCTGAGTGATGGTGGAAATAAGATGCATGAGCAATATTACTGGAATTGTATTATTAGCCGAGTCAAGCTGATTAGTAATAGAAGAGACGAAAGAAGGGAAAAAGGGCAAAAGAAAGGGGCAAAAGGGACTAACAACAGAAAGCAATGGTCCTTGCTTGAACTTGTCATGGAATGAAAATGCTACTGGCTTCGGGTTGTCTCCAGGACCTCGGATGAATCCACTTTAATTGCAAATATACACGTTACAATGAGCTCAATATATAATTATGAAACACGAGCATCAATAAAATCGGAAACAGTGTTTATTAGCAGACAGTATTACGTGCTTGTGTATGCCTTTTTCAGTTACCTTTTTCACTTATATACGAGTCCGATGAAGAAAGTGCAAGTGAAAATAAATAATACAAGTGATGATCAAGCTACAGATTTGCACTTACATCAAAGATGTTGAGACTAAAGGAGTTCTTTTAACATCAAATATGGCTACGAGCCCTTTGTATAATTCATCTCCATCTTTATATGATACTGCCAATCTCTCTCCTGAAGCATCCCATGCTATCTTCTCGATAACTTGGCTGTAGAATGACAATAAAATTAGTAACGCCAACCATGAAGAAGTTTTTAGCACATGTCCAAGGGCTGATAATCCGAAGAATAAAAATTTTATTGCCACGGAATACTTTAACGGGAAATGTATACCACAGGGATAGAGGGAAATAAATGCTAGCACGTGTTGATATTCTCAGAGGACAATTCATGAACGCGACCAAATAAGAAGACTGGTCTAAAAATGAAATGTGTGCAGAACCACTGATGAAAAACACGTCTGTAACATGCTAAAGCTTGAATTTGCAACATTAAGAAGAGACTAAAGAAAAACAAAAGAAAAGAGTGGCTAAAGAACAGGGAACTAATCCAACGGCTGTGGACTGTGGTTCGTTAAAGAAGCTTTCTGTGTAGGACTTTAAAGAAGTATAATGCTATATTTGAAGTGACTACTGTAAAAAAAGGGATCCTGATACTGCATGAAAGAAATAAAATGCAATTATATCGCATTAGAACAACTCAATAAGATAGAGGACGTTCACTAGTTCCGGACAACCGGAAATTAATAAGCCTAAATTCTTTGAAGTAGTAATTTACTGCTGGGCCGAAAACAGTTTAGTTAAAGGATCTCTCTACCTGTCAGTCAATGATTTAATCTCTGGCAACTCAACTGGTATAAGGTGTGCATCTGGAGAAAATCGTCGCAAAAAAAATAAAAAGACAAAATGAGTCGGAAAAATGTGGAATATAATGTCAAACGGATACTTATTTACATAATAGACCATATCAAAACATGTTAAAATGCATTGAAGTACATACACCAAGGCAACAAAGAAACAGTAGAACATTTCTGTTGTAAGATAGGTTAGGTCTGAAGGCTTTTTTTCTTGAAAGTTAGAAAAACGGTTCATCTGCCTTCTTTTCAAGATATTTATTGAAGATTTACTGAAAAGCAAAGTCTTCACGTCAAGAAACATGGAGCATTCCCAAACAACCTTTTAAGTCTCTGACTGCGTCAATGATATTCATACATACTATAACTTATACGCTATAATTCTGCAACTGTACATTATCTACTTATTTCAACCTACTACTTAATCAACTCATATCTTGGGCCCCCATATCCTATCAAGTAACAAGACAATTTCAAATCATATCACAATCACAATAGACATTGACGAAATAGAATTCATGAAAAACCTTAAAATTAGATACCTAGTGATGGAGGTTTTGACGCAAAGTGAATAGAACCTAATGCTGAAGATTCGGAAAAAGAAAGAAGTATCATACGGCCATCGGGATCCCATGTTGCTCCCTATCATCAACATTAAGAGAAATAATCAGAAATTTACCTCTCCAAAAGCAGTTTCGAGCAGTAAATATAAACGTATCCACAAGTATAAACAAGAAGAAAGAGTGCATAGCTAAAGTCACAATTCCAGAAAGAGGGAAGTACACCGAACATTGTCTACAACAAATGCTTATAGCAATAACTACCATTTTATATTAATCATGTCTACTAACAATCTTGTGTTTCATCATCCACTTGATTCTTTTGACTCTCCAGTGAAGAAATAAAAATCCTTACAAGAAGCCACGCAAAAATGATCAACAAACACAATACATTATAACTATAAAAATGGCCTAGAGGCCACTCATCCTAAAAATACAAATAGCAGATTAACCACCAACCGTGACAAATTCATTTTTTGAGGACCATGTTTCTGATGTCCATGT
Source organism: Erythranthe guttata (assembly GCF_056151865.1). Lineage (NCBI taxonomy): Eukaryota > Viridiplantae > Streptophyta > Magnoliopsida > Lamiales > Phrymaceae > Erythranthe > Erythranthe guttata. Next base: position 808,170 of record NC_142543.1, on the reverse strand, counting down.
GTTTGTCTCCCAGAGATAAAATGTTCCATCACTGCGTCAAAAAAAAGTTCCTTATCAATAACATTGTTGCATTTTTATAGGCTAGCAACATGCATATGAAACTTGAAGTATCTGGTAATCAACAGTACAATTTTGCAGCAAAGAAATAATCTCCTGTGGGAGACCACTTCAACAGCGATATGCCTCCTAAACCCCTTCGTATAGGGGTGCCTAGCCCTGTAATTAAAAGTATTAGGTGGCATAGCCAAAATGGAAGCTATAGCAAAATACAAAAAAATGCCAGAGCATAATTTAAAGGTCATAGCGTACTGTTTACAATATTCGTTCTTAAAACAACTACAAGCCATTAATAGCTAACTCATAGTGAAGAAGATCGTGGTATGCCTATTTGACATGAAACATTCAGTATGCTAATACAAGGAAAAACCTATGAGTCAGAGGTATATCAGCATCAATATTGTCTCTCCTGGTCATGAAGAAAGATATACCCTGATAGCAACCACCTAAACCAATCTTGTATACATTTTGTCAAGATATTCCTACACCATCTAGTTAGTTTCCGCGGAAGCATTCACAATCTAACAATGAAAGAACTTCCTTCAACAAATTTTGGTATTTATTAATGGCACCACTTAATACATTCTTCTCATGAGGAGTTGTTAGTGGACTGCCATGTTCTGCCAGACTCTCAAGACCTATGGAAGACTGGTCCAAGTTCTGAAGACAGTCATTCGCCACAAAAGGAAAGCACGACCCGCTCTTGAAAAGGAAAATTCCCATATTTTCTTAAAACAGCATAGAATACTACTCCATCTTTAGCCCATCACACATCAAAATACATGGGACTTGCATGCAAATGGGACAGGGGAACTTACAACATTCTGATGTTTATGAAGGCATCCAGTTCCACTTTTTGTAGTACGTTGTTCAATGAATAGAAAATATGTAAGGAGAAAGTTGTGTACCTTGTGAAACATCCCAAATGGTGAAAGATGAACTCTCAAATGAAGCTGATGCTAAATATGTGAAAACGAGTCAAGGAATAATTCAATTCAACATGTACTACCCAGGATAGCTGAGCTGTATTTAATAGAAATTCAGTGGATAATAGACTGCTGAATGTAAATAGCTACAAAAATAATAGATGGAAATACCATAAGGCTATTTCATGCCTAACAGATAAATAATAGTTGATTAGGATATCTTCCATCAGGACTCCATGAAAGTGCACTGATTTGTTCAGAATCGAGACTTTGAAGGAAATCCACCAGAGTCCATTTACTCAAGCCTCTTGAAAGTGTGCTTGAAGTGATCCCTGATCTCACAGATGGAACATTACCAGGATAGGAAGCAGCCCAGATGCAAATGCCGCCCCTATCACCAAATATTATATCATCAGCAAGTTACAAGGTGGTAACTAGACGACGAGTAAGTTCAAGATATAAGTAAGTAACTCTGTTGGAAATGAAGAAGAGGTTGATATGGTAGGACTGACCTGCATGCCACAGAAAGGGTTTTCCCTCCATTTGGTCTCCACTCAAGAACTTTTACATCTTTCTGGGACTCGTGGGACAAGACACAAGGAGGCTTTCCATCTGATTTGACACAGAAACAGAAAAACATTTGCCAGAGCATTAAATGAATGTAAAAAAGCAAGAAGGAACCCCTTAGGGGGCTGGGGACTTGAAGCTTGAAGTATCACACGGGCAACCAAGAACGGAGCATCAACTAAGTAGTAATTGTAATTACCAGAATCACTGTAGTCAGAGATTGTCACATGATGGGGTCCAGAAATAAAGGCTAGAATGTGTTTGTGCTGGTGCCAACTTACACTATGAAGATCGACATCCTGTAATAATTTTACCTGAAAAAATATTTAAACATTTAAAAAACTCAATACTCGGAGCACATTTAAAGAATCTATTATATCTAGTCCGTGTCCCTTTCCTTTCAAATAATCAGCTTCTTTCTGACTAATGTTACTAGGTGCATGTTCAAGTTTCATTCATTTCAAAGACCAAAGATGTCGATAAAACAAACAAATAAGTTTTAGTCAACCAGTTCTAAAATTTGCTTAAATAAAACCAACAAATATGTCTTCACTAAATATCAAAAACTGGATCCATTCCAAATGTATACCAATAGCAGAAAACATTTCTCCATATGACACTATAACTCAAACCAATTTCTCAACATTAGTTTACTGCATTCATATCATACATTCGCAGAACAAACCTAATTCATTTTGATGCATTCATTCTGCAATTCAAGTTACTAACCCTCGCTGTAGAAAATTACCCAATGTCCAACAACTACCAACTCTAACAACTCTTATGCTTGGATATGCTAAACCATCCTAATTAAGCACATATATGTAAAATAAAAGTGATGTCAAAGAGGACAATTACGTCAGCAGGCTGGAAAAGGGGTCTGAGAGAGCCACTCAGCACAGCCTGCAATGCCGCTGATAAGACGCCTTTCTTTCGTGAATTCTCTTCCTGTTCGGTTACCGTGCCTAATAGGTTGTCTGGTTCGAACGGGATGGGACTAAAAACAGTTCCCTGCAATTAGAATCAGTGGGTTGTACAATTAATAACCTATCAACCGAACAAAAACAAAAACAAAAACAAAACCCCCTCAAAAATATTGAATCTAAGAACAGAAAATGTATCGAGTGAAACGAAGTACGAGAATTTTAGCGTAGGTCTCCTTGGCCTGATCATCGCTGAGGTGATCTGACGTCACTGCGTGAGTAAATTAAACAAAAATTAGAAAACAATTCGAGGGTCGACACCGTGAAATTCAACATGGATTGAAATTGGGAGCACGGGGTGGAGAGTTTCGTACCGAATTCGCGGTTGATTTCGCAAATGGTGACGGTGCCCGGCTGAGGGAACGACGGCATAGTGCGAGAGTGTGTGTTTGTGTGTTTGTGTGTGAGAGAGAGAGAGAGAGTAGGGTTTATAATTTTTTCACAGTGAGTAATATTTTAGTTCCCGCCAGGGTTTTTGTTTCCCAAGTCAAAACGATGTCGTCGGTGAAGATAACGGGTCTCACTCTCTCTAACACAGTTGACGGAAAAGGCAACGGAACGAATGCCTCTTTTGCCCACCTAGAACATAACACCGTTAGAGCATCTCCAATGGAGAGGGGGGGTTTTCCCCTCCCCTCCCCCTCCCCTCCCCATCCCCCTCCCCCTCCCTCTACCTACGTCGTTTCCAACCGTTCGGTCTTATATTACTTTTTTTCCAATCCCCACTCTCACCACTATAATAATAATAAAATAATAATAACAACCATAATAATAATAATAATAATAATAATAATAATAATAATAATAATAATAATAATAATAATAATAATTATTATAATAATAATAATAATAATAATAATAATAATAATAATTTAATTATAATAATACAATATTCAAATATAAGTAAAGAAATAATCTTCAACTAATTCAATAATTGAAAAAAAACAAGAATAATAACCACGAAAACAACATTTGAAAAACAACAAGGATAAAACCGAATAATATAACAAGAATCCAAAAACATCTAGGATAATAACGATTACTACAAACAAAAAATAATAATTAATTGAACAAGGAATTGTTTTTGGTTTTTTTGTTTTTCTTTTTTTTTTGGATTTTTTGGCCAAAAAGTTGTTATGCGATTTATATTTATGCGAATGGGCCTCGTCAAAAACCTTGTGGGCCGACACAAGGAAAAGAGTACCCATATAAATCGAACAAGGGAGATCAATCAAACGGATTAAATCCGTCGTCGTCTAAATGGGCTGAAGAACTTTCAAATAAGTCTTTTGCGATTTGTTTCCTTTGTATCTCTTTTCTTTTCGACTTCCAATATGCTTTTGTACCTGGAGTGCAATTACTTGTATCCATTGCCATGACTCTGTGTTCTTCTTGCATTTGTTGGATTGCAATGTTTTGATCATGCCTAAGCTTTCGTCCGGCCTCTAGTATATCTACTTGATTATTATAATTAATTTCCGCATTAGAACTAGGCGACGCCTTTTCTTTGCCTTTACGGGCTTTTTTCGATCCGATAGGTCTCTTATTACGTTGGTCAGTATGTGTATCCACTGGTGGTAGCTCATCCCGTAAAACATACGGTTGTGGAGAATAACTTGGTGGGGAATTCATTGGTTGAGATGAAGGAAATGTGGACTGCGAATGAAATAACTCCGTTTCAATTTCATCCACCATATCTTCTTGCGCATTTAGCATCACCCAGTCCTTACCAACTTCCCAACAACGTTGCAAGTTCCAAGCTTTTTTAGCATTTCTTCGATAGATACTCAATGCCAGAGTATACTACAAATACAAATTAAAAATTAATATACTTTATGCAAATATATAAATAATACAAAATACTATTATCATAACATTTACCTCATCGACCAGGTTTCCTCCGCTACCGCAAACACTTGATGCTTCTTTAGTTGCCGAATACCAGTGGTTCAAATACTTAGAAATTTGTTTTCTCCACCGACTGAGTACGGCATCTTTTGTTCTAATATTATATGCAATCCCCTCCTCATCAAGAATTTGTTTCATGGTAGACATAACCTTCTTCCACAGACCTCCTTCAGTTTGGTTAGTCCCGTGAATTGGATCTTCCGAGACCGCAATGTAGGCTTTTGTAAGAGCTACATCTTCATCTTCTGACCAACCTTTAGTGGGAGCCATATAAAAAATAGATAATTTTCTTATATAAGTGTAGATGTGGAGATGTGAATTATTGTCTAACATATCCCTTCTCATTATATAGAGAAATCATTGTGTGTAAAGAAGTGTAGAAGACAATGTAAAAATTTGAAAGGGCACAAGTAAAATATGAAAGGTCAGGGTAAATTTCGAAAGGGCAAAAGTAAAATTTGTATAGTCATTGTCAACATTATCTCTCAATTAAATCATATAGATGTTGTCTGCAAAAGTAAAATCTGCAAAAGAAAAAAGTAAAATTTGAATTCAAATTTATGTATAGTCACTATCAAGTTTGTATAGTCATTGTCAACATTATCTCTCAATTAAATCATATAGATGTTGTCTGCAAAAGTAAAATCTGCAAAAGAAAAAAGTAAAATTTGAATTCAAATTTATGTATAGTCACTATCAAGTTTGTATAGTCATTGTCAACATTATCTCTCAATTAAATCATATAGATGTTGTCTGCAAAAGTAAAATCTGCAAAAGAAAAAAGTAAAATTTGAATTCAAATTTATGTATAGTCACTATCAAATTTGTATAGTCTTTATCAACACCATCTCTCAATTTACGTGTCACCAAGTGATTTGTTCTCTATATTACGTCTACAAATAATTTTACTTAATGTCTTGTCTTCCCTATTTAAATGTGTTTCAATCAATAAAATATTTCATCATCAATATATCCATTAAATCATTTTACGAGCAAAATATTTCAATAATGAATTATGGTTCGAGTTCTAATCAATTCGATTGGGTTGCATATAATGAGCAAATACTTGAAGAAGACAACGAAGCAGATACACTTGCTCGTCTACACTATGAAGCAGCCGTTAATCAAGAGGTTGTACACGGTGGCTCTGTTCCTGGACGCAAATATAAACCTCGCGACCGAAAAGGTAAACACGAACAACTCATGAATGATTACTTCGTTGACAATCCTGTTTTTGATGCAGATGATTTCAGACGTCGGTTCCGAATGAAACGACATTTACTATTACGTTTGGTTGAGGATTGCGAGCGCTCGAATCCATATTTTCAAAGAAAACTTGATAGGGCCCAGAAATTAGGATTCTCATCACTCCAAAAGGTTACAGTTGCTATGCGAATGTTGGCTTACGCATACTCTGCTGACTCAATTGACGAAACTTTCCATATGGCAGAGACAACCGCAACCGAGACCTTGCGCGAATTTTGCAAAACAATATTGCGGTTGTATAAAGATGAGTACCTCCGTGCTCCGACAAACGCAGATATGACAAGGCTACTTGACAAAGCGGAACGACGTGGGTTCCCTGGAATGATCGGTTCACTAGACTGTATGCACTGGACATGGAAAAATTGTCCAACTGCATGGCAGGGGAGCTTTTCGGGAAGAAAACATAAACCCACAATTATTCTTGAAGCAGTAGCTTCATCTGACACTTGGATATGGCATGCATTCTTCGGCGTACCCGGTTCACAAAACGATATCACTGTCTTGGGTCGTTCACCCTTGTTCGACAACCTTGTTCAAGGAATTTCCCCAAGAGTTCACTATCAGGTAAATGAAAAAGATCACTACATGGCATATTATCTTGCTGATGGCATATACCCAAAATGGGGTACGTTAATTCAATCTATTAAGCAGCCGAGAACACATCAAGAACAGTTGTTCTCAAAAATGCAAGAAGCATACCGCAAGGATGTTGAACGAGCTTTTGGAATTCTTCAAGCCCGATTTGCTATAGTGAAGCAGCCTGGAAGAGGGTGGAATCTGAAGGACCTAAGAAATATTATGATGACATGTATCGTACTCCACAATATGATTGTGGAAGACGAACGAGATGAATACGCTGATGCTGAGTCAGATGACGATGACAACAACCCAGCCACATCTCGCAGAGCTCGTGCCAACAGTTATGATAGAAATGAGGAATTAGATTTAAACCCAAGAACAAGCGGTATATCCATAATTGATTATATGAGGCGTCGTCACACAATGCGATCGGTTGAAGTAAATCGTAACCTTCAGCGTGATTTAATAGCTCATGTGTGGGCAAGACACAATGGAAATGTGTAATAATTTTACTTAAGTTTTTATTTACGAATTAAGTGTTTGGTTTTATTAAGATTATGTTGTTATTTCGAATTGAATTAAGTGTTTGGTTTTATTAAGATTATGTTGTTATTTCGAATTTATAATAAAAAGTAAAATAATCGTATTTGTTGTTTTTTCTAATTTTTACAATTATAAAAGAAATATATTAAAAAATAAAATAAAATAAAACCAAATAAAGAAACAAAATAAAATAATAATAAAATTACGAATAAAAATATAATTTAAAAGGAAATAATAAAATAAAAGAAAGAAATGAAAAAAAATAAAAGTATTTATTTACAAAGTGTTGATTTTATTGAAATTATGTGATATTAAATTATGTAACTAAATAAATGAAATAAAATAAAATAATGATATAATACTAAAATAAATACAAAAGAAAAAGAAATAAAAATCAACAAATTTGACATGTCAAAAAAAGAAAAGAAAAAAAGAAGAAGAAAAAAAAAAAAAAAAAAAAGAAACAATCGGTTAACAAAGAAAAAAGAAAAAAAAAAAAAAAAAAAAAAAAAAAAAAAAGTAAATGGAGAGTGGGCACACGCCCCCTTCCAGCAAGTGAGCTGGAAGGGGGCAGCTCAAGCTAAACACCCCCTCCCCTCCTCCCCACCCATACCCAAGCCATACCCACACCCCCATTACCCACCTCCATTGGAGGTGGTTTTGCCTCCTCACCCCTACCCACCCCCATCTCCATTGGAGATGGTCTTAGTAACTTCATCAGAATAATCTCAATTAGTCCAATAATCTCATACAAAGTGAATCACTCACAATTGAACGCTCAATTTATCGTAGTTCGACTCAATGAGAGTTAACATTCCCTAAACGATACAAAAAACAATACATTGATCAAAAGTGTTACATAATACATCAACTCTCAACAATCGCACACACGATTCACCAAGAATACACACTAGAAAAATCCAAATTTTGTTTTTTTGTCACATTGTATCTCTCTCTATTTGATTGCATTTGATTCATATCAAGGCTATATATTGTATACAAGAGATTACACAAGTCGGCTCCTTGTAATGTCTTGGATGACATCATCATAGTTCTTTTTAAAATCGGTTAGATATCCTAATTGGGCCGACCCAACGAGTCCGCAATTTATTTATCTACTGGGCTACAAATTTAATTTAAAAGACCACTACAACAAAAGCCCAAAAATCTTCAAATAAGGCTTGGGCTAAACAAAGTAAATCCAACCTGATCATTAACATATAAATAAAAGTTTTTACTCATTTGTTAAGGTACGTTCTATTTATTCAGAGCTAGTCAAGTTTTACATTCTCTCTACAATTTCCACAATTCGTACATCTGACTTGAGCGTTGGAGGGGTTTCCGCCGGATCAACCTCAGCTTAGTTTACGTGTGTTCTATTCGCATGAATCTTACAGCATGGAGACTTAGTTAAGATTAACTGGCACTTCATTACTCTTCAGTCAAAATTTTTTGTTCAATTATATTATTTCGAACTATTGAATTCGACATGCTTATAAGACAATTAACAATTGATTTGGGTCGAATGAAGAATTTGAATTAATCGGGCATTATGGTTATATAGGTCGGGACCAAGAATGTACTCTCATTTTATGCGAAATTTCATTCGTCGATATTTATATATTTTCACCTATTTTGGCTTAATTAATTAACGAATTTCTTTTTATACTTTTCTATTAGCATATCAACTTGGGCCTTGGCTCAAGGCCCATATTGTCATCCTAGTCCAGCCTTAGCCAAAGCCCAATTCTTTTTTAATAGAAGATAAAGATTTATACTTGGGACATTATTACACTACAAATAGCTAACCCTAAATCTTGAGCTGCTTCGTGCCGCGAGAGCTTCTTCTTCTGCGACTCATTCATCTCTCCAGATCTCTGCATCTCTATACATATATAGATACACATATACATACACTTTTATTATACTGACGTACGTACAGTTATAGCTCGATGGAGAAGGAAGGAGAGGAGCAGCGAATTCCGATATTCAGAGATATTAGAAGATATTACTGCGAGTACTGTGGCATATGCCGATCGAAGAAAACCTTAATCGCCTCTCACATCCTCACACACCACGCGGTATGTGTTCTCCTTTCAAAATTGTTATATATTTTTCATGAAAATTGTGTTTTTTTTTTTAATTTTTGAATCGGGAGTAACAGAAGCTCGTATTGTAATTTTGCACTGTTAATTGCTTGTTTATGGTCATTATTATAAGATGTATTTTGTGAATTACAGGAGGAAGCCAAGGAAAAGGAGCGGGATGAAGAAAAGGAGCCAGGGAAGAAATTGAATACTTGTGAGCAGTGTGGGGCCAGTTTTCAGAAGCCTGCTCATCTGAAGCAGCATATGCAAGGGCATTCTCTCGAGGTCGACATTCTTATTCGATTATGTATATAATAGTTTTCGCTCTGTAGAATTTCGTTAAGTTTGAACAACCTAGATATTGAATTGAATCGCGCATGATATATCGATTGTTTGTAGGAACAACCTAGATATTGAATTGAATTGAATCGCGGATGATATTATTCGAAGTATATTTATTTTTCTGTTATCTTCTTGGGCATAAGAATTTATTAGTACTTAACTTTGCACGGTGCCCTGGATATTAGCTAGTACATAATTGTTATCTCGATTGTTCCAATGTTGTATCACATACAATAACTATCTCGATTTTATACAATTATCATTGCGCGTGCTGCTGAGGGTCTGGCCTTCCTCCTTTACCCTTGGTTATGATTTTAATTTTGGCATGTTCAGGTTTTTATTTGTTTAAATTCGGAAAAAGAGATGTTGTTTCTGCCGCTTGTTTTTTGGTATATGTCGATTGAGAATACGAAATATTGCAGATTGAAGAGAATTGGAAAAACATTGTATTGATTAATTGCCCGGTGTGAAGCATTGGATCCCATTAAAAGAACTCCAAAATGCGAGAGGCAATCAACATAATCTTGAATGGACCAGTACCAGGCAGGTGACTGCCTGAGAAGCTCCATCAAGTGAGCCTCTGTCACGCCATATAATTGTTCGAGGTTTGCCGATTCTTGTTTAATACATTGAATTAGAACTCCGAGTATACCCTTTGGAGAGAAGTTTTAGGTACCGTAATTCCTGATAGTTAGTGTGTTATGTTACAGAGGCCTTTCACATGTTCGGTCGACGATTGTCACTCCAGTTATAGAAGGAAGGATCATCTAAACCGACATATGCTTCAACATCAAGGAAAGTTGTTCGAATGTCCTGTCAAGGACTGTAAGAGTAGGTTCACAGTACAAAGTAATATGACACGACACATAAAAGAGTTCCATGACGAATCTGATGGTGCTACTGATACACAAAATAAGGAGGGATACGTTTGTTCGGAACATGGTTGTGGAAAGGTGTTTAAGTATCTATCCAAGCTGCGTAAGCACGAGGACTCTCATGGTAAGTTTTGCTTATGACTTGATATTACTGTAGTTAATCGAGATATGTACGAAGTTCCACTTTCTGACTGTCTTGTTTAAATTTTGTCTGAATGCAGTCAAGTTGGATTCGGTCGAGGCACTGTGTGCAGAACCAGGATGTATGAAATACTTCACTAACGAGCAGTGCCTGAAAGAGCACATTCGGTCTTGTCATCAGTACATTACATGCGATGAATGTGGCTCGAAGCAGCTAAAGAAGAACATCAAGCGACACATGCGCATGCACGAAGAAAGTGTTTCCTCGGAAAGAATCAAGTGTAGTGTGGAGGGATGCTCACTGACGTTTTCAAATGTAAGCTCCCTAATAATTTCAAATCATCATCAATAACTTTATTTAATTTACCAATATTTTTTTCCTAATTGGGCATTTTCTCATTCGACGTTTCCTTGTATACAGACATCAAATCTCAATCAACACATCAAAGCTGTACATTTGGAACTGAAACCATTCGCCTGCACCATACCCGGCTGTGGAATGAGATTTGCGTTCAAACATGTACGTGACCACCATGAACAATCTGGGTGCCACATACATACTCTTGTAAGTTCTTTGATCGATTTTTTTTTCCATCTCTTTCCAGAGGAAACGTAATCGTCGTCACTAATCTGAATAATGGCTATTTTAATTAACAGGGCGATTTTGAAGAGACGGATGAGCAATTTCGATCAAGACCAAGGGGTGGTCGGAAAAGAAATTATCCAGGAATCGAGTCCCTTATGCGGAAACGGGTTTGCCCACCTACTGAATCTGAACTTGGTTCGAACGAAGCATTCGCTACCCAATCTTGAGGATTAACCGAGTCAAAGTATTGGTTGACTGGGTACTAATCTTTGTGATTTCTGAATATAGTAGTTAAATTATACGTGTTGTTGATATGTAGTATTTAAATCATATACTATCGAGTAGTTTTTTTGGGAGAAACATGCGTAGATTCGTAGTATATATGCAGGCATGAAGCTGCCATATCTTATATTGTTGTTGTGTTCAGTTTATATAATATATTTTGTTTGAATGTGGGTGTATTTAAATGTCACTTTATATAGTAATTTGAAGTTATGTATGAAGGTTCATCATTAGCTAACTAATTGTCTGCTTTGGCATGGTCCAAAATAACCTTACTAAAGTTAATTAAAAGAGAGCTATTTGTTTCTTTAACACAAATATTGAATTTTATTCGATTTTAATTGTTTAGAAAATACTGGTGAATTCTGGTTTCATTCAATTAATTTTTTTCAGCCTTTTGAAAATGCCTTGATACATTTTTAAGGACTTAGTGAGATGGGCAAAATTAGGGGTGGCAATTTGGATTTGGTTCTATGGATCTGATCAGATCCGGTCTATGGATCTGATCAGATCCGGTTCGGTCCACATGGATTCAATTTAGATTAAATCTAGTTGGAATAAATCAGATCGGACCAAGTTGATTTTTTTCAAAAAATGGATCCATGTGGATCCACTTTAAATTCATTGAAAGTTCAAGTAAAAACAAAGTGGGCCATATTAGATCCAATCATAAATACTAAAACAATTTTTTCGAAACAAAAGTCAAACATATTTTATTTTTATTTTATTTTAATTATGAATAATAATCAAAATCATTTTATAACAAATGTTAGTGTGTGTGTGTGAATATGTACGTGTGTGTGTGTCTGTGTGTGCAAGTATGTCTGTGTGTGTGAATATGTGTAAGTATGTGGTGTCTGTGTGCAAATATGTGTTAGTGTGTGTGTGTGTGAATATGTGTAAGTATGTGTGTGTATGTGTGAATATGTGTAAGTGAGTGTACATGTGTGTGTGCGAATATGTGTGAAATGTGTGTGTGTGTCAATGTGTGTGAATATGTGTGTGTGTGTGTGCGCGAATATTTGTTAGTGTGTTTTTTAAATGTGTGTGTGTGTGTGAATATGTGTGTGTGTGTGTGTGTGTCTGTGTGTGCAAATATGTGTTAGTGTCATCTCATTTTATAAAAAATGTTAGTGTGTGTGTGTGTGAATATGTGTAAGTATGTATGTGTGTGCGTGTGTGTGTCTGTGTGTGCGTGTGTGTGTCTGTGTGTGCAAATATGTTAGTGTGTGCGTGTGTGAATACTGAATATGTGTAAGTATGTGTGTGTGTGTGTGTCTGTGTGTGCAAATATGTGTTAGTGTGTGTGTGTGAATATGTGTAAGTATGTGTGTGTGTGTGTGCGCAAATATGTGTGTGTGTGTGTGTGTGTGAATATGTGTAAGTATGTGTGTGTGTATGTGAATATGTGTTAGTGTGTGAATATGTGTAAGTTGTGTCTGTGTGCGCGAATTATGTGTTAGTGTGTGTGTGTTAGTGTGTGCGAATATGTGTTAGTATGTGTGTGTGAAATTAGTGAGTGTTTGTTGCTCTGAAAGTTGAGATATAAAACCATATGTTGAGATATAAAGCCATATGATACACATCCTTAAAAGTTGAGATATTCAACCTCATAACTTAGGTTAAAAATGCAATGAATCTATGTGAATTCCATTCGGATCGGTCTTAATTTGATCCACACTAAATCCATTCATATAGATTGATTTTGAATTTGGTTCCTTTTAGATCCCATCCACATGGATCCGCATTGAATCCCGTCCAAGTTGAGAAGTTGCCACCTTAGTCAAAATGGCTTAAACTCTTACAAATCAATTATTACTTGTTAGCCTAAAAAAGATTAGATACAATTATTTTTAAAAAATAAAAAGTATATGGGTGAAGAATATTCCTTCTAATTTGCTAACAAGCCCACTTTTACTTGGACCTCTTTAGACCAAGTCCTTCGTATTAGGTCTTATGTTTTTTTATGGAATTGGAGTTGTTAGATTGTCCACCATTATATTATAATTTGTTTTATTTTATTCTTTTTGGTAATGAGTAATCCGTAATCAACCATATAGTTGCACTGTATAAATGCATTCTCATATAATAACGTGTAAATACTGGCGACACTATAAAGGGGCGGGGGCCTGTTGACCCCCCAAAAAAAAAATTAGGTATTTTGCACTTATACTTTTTGAATATTAATTTTGCCCCCCTCAAAGTTTTTGTAAATGCATGTCTTAATCCTTTTATTTATATTATTTCTTTATAATCTTATATAATTATAGATACAAAAATCATATTTAATACTAACAATATAAGATAAAATGATTAATTTTTTTACTATTTTTAAGTAAAATTTATAAATATTTACTTAATTTTTTCAACCAAAATATTAAGTGTAATAAATTATTAGAATCATTTAGATTAATTAGATTTTATTTTTTGCATGGTTCAAATATGATAAGATTATAATATATATTGTTTTAATTAAAATTAGCAATATAAACTTATTTTTGCAATGTCTTGCGACACTAAAATTTTTTCGTGGCGCTACCCCGAACCTCGAAAATTTTGCTCGCCCTCCCTTTGTTTTCATCCTGGTTCCGCCCCTGCTTGCGAACTATACGAAAGACGTAAACTACATTAAGCGAATCACGACAATAATTATTGGCAAAGAAATTCGAACATGAGTCAATTGATACATACTCGTTGCTCGAAACCTAAGTCATCTTTATATATATAATATGATAAATATAATTATAGAATTTTTAAGTAGTATATGAATATGGTGCACCTAAATTAATGACATCACGGTGGAGTAAGCATGAAGTCATGAGTTTTACTTGACAGCAAAAACAATATTAAAAAAATGTGTGATAGTTACATGCAAATAATAATACAATTATCATTCAATTCAATTCAATAAAAATGAAGAAAACGACCAAGACAAGGTCAACCACCACGTCACTGCTTACAAAACCAACGACCACAATTAGTCAACAACCTCCCCCACTAACGACTGCAGCTCTCTAAATAATAATAATAATAATAATAATAATAATAATAATAATAATATCCCATCTCTATTTTCTTTTCCTTTTTCGTCCATAACAAAAAATATTAAAAAAATCAACTATTCATCCAAATTTGTCGTGGAATATATCATTGAATGTATCACGTGATCGTGACTTTTAATGTGTATAATTCGCAAGAGTTTATCTAAAGATTTATCGAACAAAGTTACGCGCAAGGGTGGCCTAGCGGTTGGAGCAAGAGAGCTTGGGTCAATTGACCCAAGTTCGAATCCCCTTGCCAACGGTCGCTAGGTCGAGCTTGTCACACATGGTTAGCCTAGTGTGGTTTACATCTCTCGTATGGTTTGCAAGCTATTATACGAGAGTGTAGGTTTACCCAGTGCACCTATATGGTTGGCTGCGGGTTCCTGCATTACCAAAAAAAAGAAAAAAAAGTTACGCTTGTATTCAATAGTTTGTAAATTGTACGAAAAATATAAATCAGACTGCATCGATCATGTTATATGCAAATTCCAACAAAATTTCATCTTCCTAATTCTAATTTAAGTTATTTCAATATATGAATTTTGAATACCAGTGAACGATTTTCGACGGGCTAGCATCGGAAACAACTTATTTTATTATTTATTAATTAAAATATTAGCAACTTAGTTATCAATTTGGTGGGGATATAGTTATGAAAATTATGAATTGTCATCAAATCATTCCACGAGGCATGAAGCATTAAATGGACGTGTTATCTAGACTTTTTGTTGGGATTATTATTATTATTATTATTATATATATATATATATATATATATATATTTATTTTTTGTATTCAATTGTGTGAACAAGAACAACTATATAGTATATATCATTTATTTAACGGACGAGAGTCAACGTTAAACAGCTGCCGTCAGATAGTCAGTTATGAATATTGGACGGTGGATGTGCTATTTATTGAGTTCCCACGCACATGTGACTTTATTTGTTTCTCTTTTCCCTTTTTATTTATTTAATCATTTAATTGTGATTTTTATGTGTAATTAAATTGGAATATTCGATTCTTTGAATGGTTCAACTAAAAACTTTATAAGTTGTCCATTTGATCAATTGATTTAACAATAGTCCAAAGTTTTTATTAATTAGTTACTATGATGAAGAAAATAATTCAATTTGATTTTACAATAGTTATAGACTTATAGTAATGTAGTATTAAATTATTAATACAACTTTTAATACACGACTATAGTACATGATACACGTAGCAAAAAAATTAAAGTAAAGTTAACGATAAACCAATATTAGGTCGACGCAGTCCCTTACCATACCGGTTTTATAGATGTGTAACCGACGAAATATATCGGGTGATCCTGCACCATTGATCTAACAGACATCCCAACATATAAATCTATGATGCAAAATTACCCAATATTTTTCATCGAGTGTATCATCTCATAGATCGACTTTACCAGATGCATAATTAAAAGTGACACATTTTTCTTTTTAGATTTTTTTTTTTTAATATTTATATTGACTCTTTTGATATATGGTAGACTTAGAAGTCAAGTGATATATCATATATCTGATTATATGCATAAACTATACCTAATTGTAGAAATTATGACCAAGATTATAATAAAACAATTGATTAAATAATTAAAAGAAAAAGGTCAATTTAAATTAATATAAAACAATATCTTTTGTGGATGAAAACCAAAGAAATGTGAAGACCAAAGTCAACCTATTGCTGTTACCTAACATGGTATATATTGTACGTAGCCTCTGATACATATTGACTTTCAGCAAGCATTCGAGGCATTATTTTTTTTTAATTAATTTATTTTAAATCAATTTGCAATTTTATAATCCGAATAAAGAAATTTATTTGAGTACTGCATGATCGTTACACTAATCAATTAAAATCGTATCTTTGAACAAGTCAACAAACTGCTGGGGCCAAAAGAATATTTTATGACATCACAATTTGATTAATGATAATTAAATAATTCAATTAGGGATGTTTAATTAGTGAAGATCCTAATTATAATTAATTTTGTAAATTCGGTTATTTTGAAATAAATAAAGGGTAAAATAAAAATATTATGCCCATAGAATCATAGATTAACCAAACACCCTTCATAATAAAATGATGGAAAAAAAAAAGAAGGAAAAATCGAAGTTCAATCATTCATCACCTTAGCCCGGCCCGGCCCGACCCGGCCCACATATATTAACACATCTTCCATTTTTACCCCTCTACATTTTGCAAAAAAAAAAAAAAAAAAAAATTAGAATTATTGTTACACCAAGCTACACAGCTTTCCATGATTCCAGAGTGGGAAAGCTACAAACAGAGTCATAATAAAGCTCAGCCGCAGCTGCGGCTGCGCCACCATCGGCCACGACCGCCGACGGCGGAGATAAAGCTGGGCCGTCCGAAAAAAATGCCGACGTGTCGAGTGTCGGCAATCCAAACGCCTGGTAATTTCCCGCGCTACGCGTTTCGGGCTTCAACACCTCCGCTGCCGTGAGCTGATCGGTCGAGCCGCCGAATCTGGCGCCGGTCACCTGCTGCACCATCTGCCTAAAATTCGCCGGATCCGCAGTGATAAACGTCGTCGCCGCCGCTCGCTTCGACGGCCGCGGCTTCCGCTTCGCAACCCTGCCACCGCTTGCCGGAAATCCACCCCTCCGCTGATTCTTCGGCACGGGCGAATCGCTCTCCGAGACGCCGGAAACCGTCGGAGTCTGAAGCGGCGTCGCATCGGAATTTACATACAGAGACTGGAACATCTCCCCTGAGCAGACATCGCCGTGGCCGGAGGAAACTCCGGCGAACGAATTCTGCAGAGCTTTCGCTAGGGTTTCATTTTCCCGAGTGAAGACGTCGGAAATCCAAGCATCGGAAAACACCGGCCGGAACTGCCACGTCTGCTCCGTCATCAAATTATCGTAATTAAAAGCCATATTTAATTAAATTTTTTTCCCTCCCTCTAAAAAAATATTAACAATATATATAAGAAATTGCAGATCCGTAGTAGGGTGGTGAGTGAATAAATAGGGCGGTGGTTCCCGCGTTGCTTCGGCATATGGACACGTGGCAATCTATTATGTACGGATGCCAAACAATGTTTAATTAATTAATTTAGTTGCCATTTGATTTTTGACTGGCCGCCAAAATGTATCACTCTCACACTAGTTATATATTTATGAGTTAAATACACTTTGTACCCTTCTGAAGTATAGCCTATATAATATTTACCCCACATACATCAATGTAATTGTATTTTAAATTTGAAAATATAATATTTTGTATAGACATTTCATGAAATTAATGATGTAGAAATTAAAGAATAATTAATTACTACTTGCAATTTAATGATTTTTGAACGTGTCTTATTAGTGGTAACTATTCGATAAATGTATTGTTCATTGATTTATTAGGATTTTTGGTCAATAACTTAATTCTTGATTATTTTTAAATTTTATTTGGTCCAACAAAATTAGATGCTATGTTATTAAATATGTTACTAAAGCAAGATAACATTTTTAAATTTTTAAATGTTGCGTTTTTTTCCAATAGATATATGTAATAATATAATTTTTACTACTCTTTTTATTATTTCCTCCTATAGAAGAGAAAATTTTAAGGGTTTTAAAATTTTTAAAATACAAACTAAATAGTGCTTGAGTGGGTTAAGTGTTACATGGGATATGTTGGTATAATTAATAACAATCTGCGTAAACGAAAATACTTACTTGTTTGTCGAAAAGAGGAATTGTGAAAACCACAAAGAACGATCGAGGCTTTCCAAAGCAATTCCCTTAAGACAATATTTCCGGGCTGTCAACGGTGCACAGTCTCTTCCCGGTAGTCTCCCAAGGTACAACGATCGGTTGTCGAATATTTGCACGAATATTCGACCCACGGCGAACTTGAACAACGAACGGAACTTTGACGAAGAGAAAGAAAAATATGAAGAATTATCTCTCAATTGCCGATTAAATTCAGTACAGAATTGGCCAGATTATGCCTTTATTTATAGGTTGTAGAGATCCATTCACAGATGGTTGCAATGGTTGGAAAAGAACCAGAAGGTTGTGTCTCTTCTTTTTACGAGTTCAAAAAAGTGTAGAAAAATTAATTGGTCATGGGCCAATTAATTAAATATTTGGTTTGGGCCAAATATTTTTGTATTTAGATTTTAGGTCAATTAATTTGACTAATTATTAAATGTCCCCAAAAGTAATATTTGTAGACACATAAACCCAAACTAGTCCTATTACTCGATCACATCGAACGCACATCTTTTGAATTTTAACCATTTACTCAAGACAATTTTCATTCACTTTACTTCATGATTATGATCAAGTAAATAAATGAAATTAATCTTTACATAATTTAATTAATATTACTCAATATTAATTATTGGAAATCATGAAAATTCCAACAGGATATATTGTAGGGGTGTAAAGTGTGTTTAAGCCTATATATATTTGATTTGTTCGACCCTACACCCAGTGATAAACACCGGGTGAGTCTTCTGCTACCACGTGTCTCTTTTGTATTTTATAGTATATTTTCCGCTAAAGTTTACCTTTAGGGGTTTTAGAAAGGAAAAAAAAAAAAAAAAAAAACACGTGGCAGCAGAAGACCCACCCGGTGTTTATCACCGGATTAGGGTCGAAGGAGCCATATAAATTTATATTTCCTTTTTCTTATGTGATGTCTAAAATGGCTTTATTTATTTAAAAAAAAAAAACAGAAAACCAGATAACGGCGTCGTTTTCAGTTGACAAAACGGATCCAATACTGCACCCGAATTAGGTGACCCAATGGGTCATGTGGGTTGGCTGGCAGATATACCGTGTGGGCCGGGTCCGGATAGACTGGATTGTCTCCCTCTTTTATGTTATTACATATTTGATTTATTTTAATTTATTCGGAAAATAAATTTCTTTTTATGAGTATTTTAATTTTTAAGAACTTCTGAAATAAACTGATCATTTCATGATTGGACAAGAAAAAAAAAAAAATACATAAAGTTAAATTAATAAGATTAAAATAGTAAAACACTCATACATAATTAAAAATTTAAAATGATAGATAATACGTAACAAAATTATAATTAAGAAGCATGAATTTGCATGAAATATTTAATTTGATTTTTGTTTGGAATTTTGGTGGCATAAAAATTGATTGAGAAAGGGGGAAGATGGAGGAGTGGACTATTATTGTAGTGTCATTTTCGTCAATTCATCAATCATTATCAATTCCTTATTTTATATCTTTTTTTTGTTTTGTTTTGTTAATCCAAAGCATGCCTTTCTAGATGAAGGTCAAAATTGGGAAATTCATTTTCAATTATTGAATGCTAATGTGAAATACTTCAGCAATGACGTCATTATGAGAGAGGCATGATGTCTTATTTAAAAAAAAATATTCAATTATGAAAATAATATCTTGCTTAGAAAATTATATTATAATAAAAGAAAAATATATATAATTTGCTTGGAAATTTAGTTGGATTAAACAATCGTGCTCGTTACTCTATTTATAGTAATGTTGCTTCACTAGAAAATTTTAATTTGTCTATTTGTTATGGATTGCAAAATTGAGCCCAAATAATAATCCAAGTCCAGCCCATGTAAAAAATAAATGTTAAATGTATATATTTTCTTTTTTCAATTACATTTACAATCTAGTAATTTACACGAGTTTAAATATACCAGTATTGAACATAAAAATATTTGAATCATTGGACGACATTCGCGCATGACGTATAAAGATTATGCTTGGTGCTCTAAATGATTTCTTTAATAACTAATTTTAAGTGATTTTTTTTTTTTAATTTTGAATTTAAAGCTTAGTTCAAGTCTTTTTTTTTATCCCATTTAAAATTAAGTCATTCAATTTATAATATTATTTCACCCATTTAAAATTAAGTCTTTTAATTTATTTCACTTTTCCCTATTTAAAATTAAGTCTTTCAATTTATTTCTTTTTTCCCCTATTTAAAATCTTGTCCTTTAATAAATTGATTTCTTCGTATTAAAAATTAAGTCCTTTAATTTATTTCGTCCATTTAATAAAAAAAAATTAAAATACAAATTTCACGGTTCGTGGGATATTCGGTGCAGTTTAGGTGTCCTCAATTTGGAATTGCTGACATATGGTTCATGGCCTGAAACCGACAGTTCACAACCGTGAACCGGCAATTTTACGGGCCAAAACCTGCGGTTCAGGGCTCGTCGTGCATGTCTAGTTCAATTTCTCCACTTTGCATAATGAACATAAATTCAAATGACTTCAACTAAGAAGGTATTTAGTTCACTGTCATTGTGAATCAAACCGATATGAAAACCACGAAATAGGGGTCATTACTATTCCAATGTGAGCATACATTCCGCGATCATGCGCGGAATATGATGTACATATTTGTTAATCTCGTCTTTGAAGTGGTAACATAATAATGAAAGAGATAGCTCGAGCATAACTCTTGTAAGTAATCAATGCTCAAATCCTCCATTGTATGCACTCCCGCTCCACCTCCTCCGGGATTAATAAATCCTTCAGCCATCTACAATAAAACAAGCTCATTTGCGTCATACTTATGATTCACAGGAAAAATCGAACAATACGCAAAGCAACTTTTAAGATGGGATGGGAGATGTCGATAACTCCGTGGCAAGGAACAAAAAATTGCTTCTCCTTCGGCGTATCCCACAAGTCGTTGACTAATGTCGATTGCCAATCGTCTTGAGTGGGCTTGGAGTACAAAAGATTACTGAATAGGCAAGCAACAAGTAGCAAGTCCGGCACTTCCTTGCAATTTGTCTACCAATTGATTCCAAATCGGGGGTTGCCTCAATACCCATGACAGCATTTTGTTGAATTAATTTCCAACAATCATCATCGGACAAAGGCTCCTACTTGTACACTTCTGAAGAGCTCACAAGTGAAGCAACGACCAAATATATACACTTCTGAAGAGCTCACAAGTGAAGCAACGACCAAATATACCGCAACTCCGATCGAAATGCACATACATCACCAAATAAAAATTCGACAAGTAATTCAGAAAAATAATAATTAATTATAGTGCAAGAGTTCTCACAAGCATTTCATCGAACATGTAGAGTGCGATATATATATATATATATATATATATATATATATATATATATATATATATATATATATATATATATATATATATATATATATATATATATATATATATATATATATATATATCATCTTTTTATAATTGCATCCATCCCTTTCAATTTGTAAATTTCTTACGCTAACACCCTTTCGAGGAGGTATATGTAAGAAATTTTTAAACTGAATAGGTCTTTTTGTAATTTCTAAAACATAAGGGGTCTTTTGTAAATATACTTAGCCTCGGGGAGGTGGTTGTATTTTACCCTTAATTTTTTTTTTTTTTTTTTTTTTTTTGAGAAACCTTAAAATATTTACTTAATTATAGGTCATAATTGCAATTTTCGATAAAATAAATAAAAAATAAATTAAAAATGTCTAAAAGCGATGTCAAGTTCTAGTTAACAGCTCCCTCTCCCCATTACTCTCTCTCTCTTTCTCTCTACAGAGATTATATAGATTCCTTTAGAATAATGTGTAATTAACTTTATATGCTGTAGAATTTTCTATTGTTGTCGTTTCGTACCCTGGATCAAAGGTATGAACATATATTCCTACTTTCCCTTTTCTTTCTTTACTTCTTATCTTATTTCTTTTTTATTTATAAAAAAAAAAAAATTTAATTTTTTTTTTATCTTTTAGGGAATGAATTTCGTTTGATTTGCTAATTGCTATAATGGGTTGTTGGTTTTATAAATTAGAATTAATTCTTGACTTGATCTCCAGATTTAGTATTTGAATTTAATTTCTTGAGCTGATAAAAATTCATTCTTGTGATAATAGCTGAGATGGCAAGCGGCAGAGGAACTCAATTGTGTTACAGTCAACAACATAACAACCAGAATCCGAGATTTATGGAAGCTGTCTCGAATTTCCTGAGTCAACATCAGCAGACAGCTGTCAGAAGCAGCAGCATCTCCGGCAATTCTTGGAACTCGTTCCTTATTTACAGCGGAGAAATGCCAGCTAGGATGCCAGCTGGCGACGGAGGCCTCGTGGAGTTCCTCAACGAAACCCTAGGGTTCAGGCGAGAGAACGGGGGCGACTACTTCATCGGTCCCGGTGTCGAAGAATTTTTCCGCCACGTCACACTCAACAACCGGCGCGGTCCTCCACCGGCTTCAAGATCGTCGATCGACGACTTGTCGACGGTCAAGATTTCGAGGAAGCACGTGCGTGCTGAATCCACCTGCGCTGTGTGTAAAGAGAGATTCGAGCCGGGCACTCGAGTGAAGAAGCTCCCGTGCGAACACTTGTATCACTCGGAATGTATCGGGCCGTGGCTAGAGCAACGGAGCTCGTGCCCCGTTTGCCGTCAGAAGGTGACACGTCAGCAAAAGGTTAACGGGTCCGTCAAGAGGCGACTATGGTCTTCGTTGTGGCCATTTGGTTCGTCGTCTCGTGCCAATGATAATCGTGGCGAAAGAATCGAACCTAGTTCACTTACATACCGTTAGGAGTTATGCGATCAATTGGTCGGTTTTTCGAATACATGTAAGTGTCGTCATAGTGTATCGACTAATTTCGTATATCATCCTTTTCTCAGTTTTATTGTGACAATAATGTTTAGCTTCAGCCAATAAATAACAAGTACTTTATATTTGCCAATCGTCGGAGCTTCATTTATGTAATAAGCTCATGCTCGATATTTGTTCATTTCATCGATGATGTTCTTGGAAATGTACATTAGTTATTCAAGATCGATGATAATCTTTTTATATTTTCTTAGATACCTTAACGATTCAACGATAACCACAACGATCATTTTGCTCCTAATTTTCACAACAACAACAAAAAAAAAAAAAAAAAAATTACCATTTTGATAATTTTATGTAAATATAAAGGCAAATTTGTATATATATAAATTACAAGTGCTAAACATAATAAACGGACGATTTTTATGCGAGCCCACCTTTGATTCTGCATGTCGCCGTAAGCATCAACAATCACAATCGTAGTTTTCAGGGGAACCGAAGGAGTGGGCATCGAGCGATATTCGAATTCTGCACGAGAGTTTGGAATATTGTTGGACAACTGATCAGATTCGGGCAATCTTCAATCGTGAAAGAATTCAGGCAGGGCATGTCAGCATTGCTCGCGTTTCTCCATTGTATCAACATTGACATACCATGAAGTTGAAAGGACTCTAATGAAGGGAACTTCACATGATTGCCCGTACCGTAGAATCTATCGTCGACGTACTGCAAAAGAGGCATGTCCGAGATAGCAAAAGATTTGAGAGACGGAAGTTGACCAAGAGACGGAAGGCTGTCGCAGTATTTAAGCCCTTGCAAATGAATACTCGTAAATTTGCGCCACGATTCGCTCAACCAATTAGGGTAGATAACGCCGCAGTAGTTTTGGATGACCAAATCTCTTACGTTTCCGTGCGGTTGAAGATTTGCCAATACTTGAGCTTGTTCGCTCATTCTTTGGTTAAGGAGCGGTGATCCAGCTGGCAATTTTATCCATTGCAGTTCAAGCTTGTTTAGGCATGTTTTCATGCCTAACTTGGCTTCTTCGGCGCTCGTTGCATTTGAGACGTATTGGATATTTTTTATGCAGAGTGATCCTCTAAGACAATCCATATCCTTTAGTTCCTCAATGCCGTGTCCCTTTTTTCGACCTACGACGTACGTAGAAAGAGTCTGAAGACTAGTCAACCTTCCGAACCCTAGTGGCATGCACTGAAGCTGGCCTTTTGTGTCCAGCTCGAGATGCCGTAAATTTGAGAGATTCCTCGTATTTTGCGGCAATTCGATAAGCTGGGAGCAATTTTTCAGCTTCAGTGTTTGTAATGCCACTAGTTTACACATGGACTCCGGCAGACGGAACATGCGGTTTTCAGAGAGGTTAAGATAGCGAAGATATTCCAACCGATCGACAGAATCTGGGAGATCGTTCAGGCCAAGACGACTCAAATCCAGTACCCTCAGGCACTGCAAATATAAGAACAACTGGCGATCGATAACTCCTCCGGTAGTTATATTATTACTGATCACTAAGAAAGTCCTTAACCTCTCATTTTTCTGGTATGCTTGTAGCCGCGCTGATGGTTGAATACCATCACGAAGCAAAGAAAAATGACACGCATTGCCAAATAAGGGATAGTGCTTTAACATACTATATTTCACGCGGCAGCATGCATCTCTCGAGACAAGTCGAGCCATGTCGTGAATCAGGTCGTGCATTTTGTATATTATCCGATTCGAAGTGCTTCCACACCGTTCGAAGAGAGATGCCGAGTGTAGATCATTGAAGTATTCACTGCCCAAATCTTCGAGTCTCCTAGCTCCTATTGGCTGAATGAATCCCTCCGCCATCCATAAGAGTACCAGTTCGTCGACGTCAAACTCGTGATCTTTAGGAAAGAGGGAACAGTAAGCAAAACATTTTTGCAAATGTCGCGGAAGGTTCAGATAACTGAGCAACAAAGCAGGAAATACATTTTTGTCGTGCGGCAAATCCCACAACTCGGTCTCCAATACGGAACTCCATTCTTGTTCGGTACACTTGCGGCGCAGCATACTTCCAAGCGCCGTGGCCACTAGCGGCAAGCCTTTGCATTTTGTTGCAATTTGTTTGCCAATTGATTCCAAGACTGTGCTTGTGCTTGCCCTTGCCTCTGCACCGGTGGCCGCCCTTTGTTTAATCAACTCCCAACAGTCGTCATCGGATAAAATCTTCAACCTGTATGCTTCGGAAGAGCTCACGATTGACGAGACTTTAGCACTTCTCGTGGTTACGACAATTTTGCTATCTTTAGAACCGAATCTAAAAGGCGAGCAAAGAATGTCCCAATCGTCGTGCTTCTCGCTCCAGTAGTCGTCTAGAACCAATAAAAACTTCACCCCACGCAACAAATTGCGCAGCTCCTTCTGAAGGGAGTACAAATCCGATAAACTGCAAGGAGAAAGCGTTACGCACTCGATTATCGACTTTGTAATTCTAACCGCGTCGAAATTCGTGGAGATGGACACCCACATTTTCTTCCCGAAACTGCTGCTCAGTGTGTCATCATCGAACACGAGTCGAGCAAAAGTGGTTTTGCCAAGTCCACACATCCCGACTATAGGAATCACAGAGAAATTATCGATATCGCATTCCTCCGTAAGCAAATGCACCAGACACGCTTTATCTCGAGCCCTCCCGACCACATTTCTATCGTCCACAAACGACACCGTTGAACGCGAAGTTGTTGAAACAGTTTTACCGGCAGCATCAAGTTTGGCCTTCTCGATCACATTCAGACTCTCCATTTCTCTGAGGAGCTCCTCGAGTTTCTTCTGCATTGCAGATATCTCACGTGGGAGGTCGAATTTAAAAGACGAAAGCACCATCGAGAAGACCTGATTTTGTCGGCCGGCGGGGGCGGCGGCGGCGTTGTTTTCCGATTGTTCTGCACAGTAGTTGGAGAGATGCAGGGAGACTCGGTCGAGAAGGGCGTCGGCATCGTAGGCAAGCTTTCTCATGTCTTCGAACCACATCTGCCACGCGCTGCTCCAGCCCGAAAACCTAAACGGGCTGCCGTCGATGTGGTCCACCAAATCTCGAGCTTTCAAGAAAGTTCTGTGCAGCTTGCGGAGCTCGGCCTCAACGCCCCATATCACACCTATTTCTTTCCAGGCGAAAGAACCGAATGTTGCAAATCTCTCCAGCGCGAATTGCAGGAAGGCCGACCCGAACCCGGTTTTGAAGCCCGATGCAAATGATGAATCGCCCATCTTCAATATTTGGCCGGAAATGAATGAAGTTGCAGTTTTTTTTTTTTGGCTATGATTTTTTTCAGAATTTCAAAGTAAACGCTAAAAAGAGAATTCACCGTCGGTTGCCTCGAAAGTCACCCCCACTTGCCTGGAAACTGGACAAGCAGTGGAACTAACGATTTGGAGTGGTCAGTACAATAAAAAGGCTTAATCCTACTTTTCACCCTTGAAATGTGCCATTTTAGCAGTTTGCACCCTTTAAAAAGATTAATAGCCTTTTTTACCCTTGAAACACAATAAATCATCCACAACGAACTCTGAATTGAATATTTATAACTTAATGAGGATGATTTTATTTTTTATTCGTTTTTTTTTCATGGTGCAAGAAGTAAAATAAAAAATCTTTCACCTCCAACGTAATTTTTACCATATAAAATGGGAAAAAAATAAAAATCGCAACGAATTACTGAAAAAAACTATATACTTTCTTAAAAAAAAAAAGAACTTTTCTCACTAAATTATTCGGTTGATGGATTTTTATTGTAATTAATGAAAATAAATTAGTAGAAATCGTTGAAAGAAAATATAATTTTCAAATAATTTGATGATAGTAAAATAGCTGAATTTTTTTTGTTCTCTTTATTTACTGTAAACTATTATTTTGTGAAGAAAAAAAAATTAATATGTTGGTGAGATGTATATTTTATGTTTCCAATTTGTAGTTTCAAAAGGATCGATGAATATATAAAATAAATGATTTGACATTCAATAAAATACCATTCAAAATATCAAACTATCTTAATTTTAGCATTAGAAAATCATTCGTGGTGCATTATGTATGATTTATTGTGTTTCGAGGGTGCAAAATGCTATAAAAGAAATTTGAGGGTGCAAAGTGAGATTAGTAATTTTTTTATGCTTTTTCATTGAGAAAAAAAAAAGAATAAATGCGAGTAAAAAATGTCCGGTGTTTTTTTTTCGCACTTCGTGCAGCGAAATTAGGTTGGAGGTTGAAAAAAATAATAATTTAATTTTTTTTTGCATGTCGACAATAAAAATCAATAAAAAAAAATGCCTTCATTATTCAATTCAGGGCGCATTGTGAATGATTTATTGTGTTTTAAGGGTGAAAAGTGTTATTATTAATTTTCAAGGGTGCAAAGAGACAAAAAACTCTATTTAAAGGGTGCAAAGTGGAATTATGCTTAAATATGTATCATTTGTAACTTGTAAGAACAACTCCGATGGGAGATATCAAAATGGAGCATTAAATATTCATTTGATGTTTTATATAATACTTTGATACTCTTGAAAAAAAATTCACTCCAATCACAAGTATCAAATAGATTATCAAATTTTAAGTATATGAATAATTATATTTTTAAATACCACGTGTCAAATAGTGATAGGTTAATTGAGTGGTTATATTTTTGATACCTCATTTTCTTGAGAGTATTTTTGCACCTCGGGTTGGTTGAGTATCAAAATGATTCTCACTTTAATGCCTCCATTGGAGGAGGATTTTTTAATTTTGTGGCATCAAAGTGGTAGTTTTTTAGTTTGATACCCATTTTAATTCCTTCATTGGAGTTGCTCTTAGTAGTTATATTTACTATTTTTCCGGTTTTTTATATTTATTTAGAGACACTAGAGATATATTTTATAAACGATAGGGGGTTTTCGTAATTTAAGCATACTCTAGGGCTTGTTTGTAATTGGCCTAAAGGGATATTTTTAATAGAAATCTAGATAGGCATTGACTAAACAACCGTTGAGTATGAAGGTTGGATGAATGTCAATGATGATTCAGAGAAACACAAACCAAAATCCATGGCGAATCTGTATCCAGTTTTAATTGCTCTGTCGTTTTCCTGCTTCCTCATAAAATCCGCCGCCGTAAGCAGCAACGCAACAAGGGGCATTTCCGTCAATTGCGGTTCAACAGGCACCTCAGCAGCGCGCAGCGGCAGGGTATGGATCGGAGATGTGTGGCCGGAATATCCTTACTTGCTGCAAGTGAAGGGAGCGTCGACGATCTCAGCCTTCGTCGGAAATTCGATCTCCGCCGATCCAATTCCGTACAAGAGGGCGAGAATCTCTCGATCTCAATTCGTCTACGCATTTCTGGTGATGCCAGGTCAGAACATAATCCGCCTTCACTTTAATCCCACCAAGTACAGAGGTTTTCAAGGGTTAAAGGACTTGTTCACTGTTGAAGCCGGTCCTTTTACTCTGCTCAGTAATTTTAGCCCCTCCCTTACTGCTGATGCTCTCGGTGTTGGCTTTTTTGTCAAGGAATTCCTTTTAAACATACCAGAATATGAAAGACTCAACATAATTTTCTCCCCTGGAATCAGTGAATCGTTGGATACGTATGCTTTCGTAAATGGCATCGAGATTTTCTCAGTGCCGCCGCCTTCGAGTGTTTCCTACTTCCAAGACGGAGATTACAGCACTGCACTTGAAATACTCGAGGTGGAACAGATTTCTGTTCCGTATGCTGGAGATTCTGGGTATGCGCATCCATTTCCATTTTCGATAAGCCAGAATGCAAAATATAACACATGGAAGATACCGGTGGATGTGGGATTCAAGTACCTGGTCAGGGTTCATTTTTTGGAGAAGGGACTCAAGTTTGCATTAGCTGGTGTAGGAAATGGCATCCCGCCGTATAGGGATTACACGGTGGTGGTGAGAGGGAACACTGACAAGGGTAAACGTGATATCTTGATTCCCTTGCAGTCATATGATGAACTTATTGATGTAATGTTTAAAGACATTGCTAATGAAATCGTTGCTGATTTTAACGTTCAACTTGTTAGAGGAAGTGACGGAAATAACATTCCCTCGTATAGCGACTCCATGGTGATGATGAAAGAGAAGGGTGAACATATCTTCATTCGCTTGCAGTCATATGATTCTCTTATAGATGCTCCTGCACTTGTTTCAGGAGTTGAAATATTTAAGGCGATCAACTCTTATAATAGTGCTTGGTCACCATCTGGCGAGTCGTTTTTCTTGGCTTCTATTCGCACGACTAGCACAATTTTCATCCTTGTATTTACTATTTACTTTTTGCGAGTTATCTTTGTTTTGAAGTCGTGGAAAACTTGGAAAGCTATTATTACTGAGAAGAAAATCAATTTTTTTGAGAAGATGAAAAGGTGGAAGTCATCATCCAGGATTGGGCGTTTGCAAGAAACTTCGGAAACTGATAGTAGTGAGGAGATAAACGATTCAGAGGCATCATCCAACTTTCAGCAACAGTTGCAGGAAACTTGGGAAGCTATTATTAGTTACAAGGAAAAGAAGCCAAAGTCATCATCCGGGGCTGAACGTCTTTGTCGCCGGTTTTCACTAGATGAGATCCGATTAGCCACTAACAACTTCAGTGATGCACTTTTAATTGGAAGGGGTGGATATGGTAATGTTTACAAAGGCCACATTGATGAAGAACAATGTACTGTTGCTGTAAAGAGGTTGAAGAAATCAAGCTCCAAACAAGGGGAAAGTGAATTTTGGACAGAGATCGAGACTCTTTTTGAGCTACGACATGTCAATATAGTTTCTCTAATTGGTTACTGCAATGAGCACGGAGAAAGGATCCTTGTCTATGAATATATTCCATGTGGAACCCTGGCTGACCACCTTTATAGACTTGCAAGGAAAAGCAATAGTTGTTCTACTCTCACATGGAAACAACGCCTTGATATTTGCATTGGAGCTGGTCGCGGACTAGATTATCTTCACATGGGCTGTGGCGTCATACATCGAGATGTAAAGGCTTCAAACATCCTGCTTGATGAAAACTTTGTAGCTAAGGTTTCAGATTTTGGCTTGTCTAGACTTGAAAACAGAAGCAAGTCACAGAGCTATGTTAGCACACTAGTCAAGGGCACGGTTGGGTACTTTGATCCAAGTTACTTCCTCACCGGTCAACTAACAAGGAAAAGTGATACATACGGCTTTGGGGTGGTGTTGCTGGAAGTATTATGCGGGAGGCCTGCAATAGATACAATGGCTGCAGAAGATGAGAAGATTTTGTCCAGGTGGGCTCAAGATAAGATTAACAAAGGAGAAGTTGAAGAAATCATATCGGAGAGCCTGAGAGAAGAGATTTCACCAAATAGCCTCAAGACATTTTTGAAGGTTGTTGAAAGATGCTTGCATGATGAACCGAAGAAACGGCCAACAATGTCCGAAGTTGTGTCACAACTTGAATTGGCCGTTGAGCAACAGGAGGCGAAACAAGTTTCGGCGTTGAATCAGATAGCAAGAGTTTCTAATGACAACCATCATCCTGATGAGTATGTTGTGGATCCTGATGAGTATGTTGTGGATGACCCTCTTTTTATTCGAACAAAAGAAGATGAAGAGCAGAATAAGATCTATAGCCATGAGGGAAATTTGAAAGAGTGCGTCTTATTTTGCTCAGTGTTCCCATCTGGTTATGAATTCACCAAGGATATGTTAGTTTGGCAATGGGTAGCTAAAAGCTTGATAAATTTGAGTGAAGATGAAATCGAGGAAGTATACATCCAGTGCTTCGATAAATTGTTGAACTTGGATTTCATTGTGCCCTCTGGATATTGTCATTTTGCCGATGAAGTAAAGTATAAAGTTGGTCACAATATGACTATGTTTCTCCAAAATCAACTGTTAGAACCCAAGTTTCAAAATAATTTGGAGGGTAAACAGAGACGTATGGTCAAAGTTGAGAACCTGTCCTTGGCATTCAAGGAAATTGATCACATCAATTTCAGGATTCTGAAACAGTGTACTCGTCTTCAAACGCTGATCATTCATCGCTGCTATGGTTCTAAAGTAAATTATCTCCCGCCTGATCTTTTTCTAGAGCTTAAGGCCTTAAAGATTTTGAATCTGAGTCATACTAACATAAAGGAATTACCAAGTTCCGTTGAAAATTTAGAAGAAGTGCGATATCTTGACATGTCCGAGACACCTATCAAGTGGTTGCCCGAGTCCATTCTCTGCCTTGGGCATTTGCAGACCTTGAAACTCGATGGTTGTTTGAGCCTCGTCGGGTTGCCCAAATGCACGAGTAATCTGATCAACTTGCGGCATTTGGTTCTTGATATCGTGCGCCAGCTGCAGTCAATGCCTACAGGAATTGGAAAGTTATCCAAGTTACGAACGCTAGGGGCGTTTTTGGTAGGTGAAGAAGACGGTACTCGTATTGGAGAGCTCAAGAACATGAACAGTTTGAGAGGGTCACTTCGTCTATTGAATCTCGAAAATGTTCCGACAAAAGAGGAAGCTGCAGAGGCTTACCTTTGCAAGAAACACGGCCTTAAAAAGATCGAGCTGCAATGGAGCGATCTTCAAGATGAAAAGAATCCGAATGAAGAGGAAATCTTGAACTCCATTCAACCTCCTTTTAGCATCCAAGAGTTGAAAATACTCTTTTACAGTGGCGGGGTTTTTCCATCTTGGATAAGCAATCCATCGTTCAGTGAGTTAGTGAATATAACCCTCTACAGGTGTCGATATTGCGATACACTGCCGTCTCTCGGCGAACTGCCTTCTCTGAAACTTCTCAACATCATTGAAAATAATGAGGTAAAAGAAATCAACAGTTTCTTTTGCAGGAAAGAAAGTAACGAGCATCACGTGGCATTTCCTAAGCTCGAGAAATTGTCGTTCGATTCGATGTCCGAACTAGAACAGTGGACAGGCTTGAAGGAAGGTGACTTCCCTTGTCTCAGTTACCTCATTATACAGTACTGTCCCGAATTGATTGGCATTTCATTTCTTTCGCATTTGAGCTCTCTCTCGCATTTGGAGATAAGTTACTGCCCAAAGATCACATGTTTGCCCGAGGGCGGTTTACCACTCACGCTTGAGTCGTTGATGATTAAAGATTGTCCCGAATTGAAAGAACGGTGTTGTAACAAACAATGCGAAGATTGGTCGAAGGTTGCTCGTGTGCCTGCCTTTTACATCGACAATGAAAAGGTATCTGTATAGTTATCTCTCTGTCTTGGACTTTGTTAATCTTTATTTTAGGTTATCTGAGTTTGTCTTAAAACTGTCTCTGGTTTACTAATATATGTTTTAAAATAAAAATGTAAATAATCTGAGTTTATTTATGTTACAGCTTATTGCTGGTTTTATATATGTTGTAATCAAATGTTGAATAAAAATTATTTGAGGCGAAAGATTTCGAGGGTTCGGAGATATAAAAGAAAAGAGGAGAAATACATTGAATAAAAATTCATCAAATGTTTGGGCAAATTACGGCCACCTTCCTGAGGTATAATTACGAAACAACTCCTCTTATTTGCATAATTACAACCAACCCTTCAACTCAACCTTCTCTCTTTGCCCTTTTGTTTTCTTGATAAATGATTTCGATTTATATTCTCATTTTTTAATAGTTAAAATAAAGAAATATACTTTTTTTTGTGTATAGAAAGTTAAAAGAATAGATTTCAAACCAAACACACCTAGCAGAACATTCGTTGAGTTTAACAAGAATCGGAATTTTGGAAAATTTCGGGAAACAAGGGAGCCATTGTGACATGTTTCCCCGACCTAAAGGCGTATGCAACATTTAATAGAATATTCTCCAATTTGTAATTGTTTTACCCCGTACAAGTTTCCCCAATCTTAATTTTATGACACAGATTAATATATTGTTAATAGTAATTAGAATCCAATTTCGATTCCTAGTAGAAACCAAAGGAAGGAAAAGAAATTGACATAAATAAAACAAAAAATAACTCAGTCTAGTTAAACAAAAACTAGAAGAAGAATTATCTCCGATAAATTTGCCATACGATATAACATCCAACAACGAAAAACAAGGCACAACAACCGCTCAAATATCCAAAACGACGTTCCAAAGTACACACACACAAAAAGAAAAAATGTGACCGTTTAACTTGACAAGAAATAAAACGAGTCTAAAAACATTCGTCTAGTTTGTGAGCTCCATAATAGCGGATACAATATCACCATCGGATTCCTTGAGAGCTTTGACAGCCTTAGCTCTCGAAACACCAGCTTGAGTCATCACAAGTTCGATATCTTTCGGTTCAACACCGCTCTCGTCAACATCCGCGTCATCATCTTCCTGTGGTGTTAGACTGGCGGGCTCCGCCTTTGGAGCGGCACTACCGACAGTGGGGGCCTTGAACTGCTCTGCAGCTTGTGTCTGCAACTGCGAGCTCAGATCCTCGATCTTCGCCTCGCCGAAGATCACGTATGTGTCTGAATTAGGGCTCTTGAAAACGTCCGGCTTCGAGATTACGAAAAGGATCTGAAAAAAATACCGTGTGAAAAACAATTTTAAGGGTCGATGGGAAGTTAAAATAAAAATTATTGAGAAAATTATTGAATAGGTGTTGATGGGAAAACCGACATTCTTGCTCTTCTTGACGGTGACTCGGCTAACCCCAAGGATGGGCTTCATTCCAAGCTTTAGCATTGCCTTGCGGCTCTTCTTCTCGCTTCGGCTCTGCTTCGACCTACCGCTGCCATCTTCTTGTCCTGATAAAAAGAAACAAACGAGATGTTTTATCCCGGGTCGTATTCATGACAAAATGGAAATATGTAATGAATTTGACATCCATACCAATTGCTCAAAACATAAATCTAAAACGGGAGCTAAGAATTTCAAATCCGTTCTCATTTGGTTAATATGGATTAGTTTAAGCATGATTTTGTTCAACTTGTTTGTCCTCTGTAAGTTACCGATCACAGAAAAAGGCTTTATTCAATCTGAAAGACAAGCACTACATGCATTTAAGGAGACAATTTAACAATTTTTAGTATCTCGTTCAATCTTTGTGATTAAAGAACAACATCATTTCGAAATTTCGAAAACAACTGCATTCTTGTCCTTCTAATCATGAGAAACAACTACGCCAAAATTCAATTTGCGAATAAAGATGCCATAACTTAGATAACAAAAGAAATCGTCTACATAATTCCTACCAAGAACCAGCAAGCATAGATGTTTCACCTCTTAATTAATGTCAATAACCAGATATTCTACGATAC
The DNA here is from genome assembly GCF_056151865.1 of Erythranthe guttata. Classification (NCBI taxonomy): domain Eukaryota; kingdom Viridiplantae; phylum Streptophyta; class Magnoliopsida; order Lamiales; family Phrymaceae; genus Erythranthe; species Erythranthe guttata. The sequence continues at coordinate 774,128 of NC_142543.1, read as the reverse complement.
TGCAGATCTTAGTGTAAATGAAGATAAACGGAAATATAAAAGTTTAATATTGACAAAACATGGAGAACGGAATTGGGCATAAAACGGAGTACAAATACCTTCAGCATCATCTTCATCTTCATCGTCTTCATCATCATCTTCTTCGTCCTCAATCAAAGGCTCGTCATGCTGCAATTAAAAAACAAACTATATCAACAAACTATCACATATTACAATTCTACCCCTATCCCAACAAACATGAAGTAATGCTAATTTTTATCATACAGAGAGGGAAAATGTATCTAGTTTAATACTTCAAACAGCGTCAAATCGAAAGCCGAACATTGTAAAAATCAGTCACCAATCAATGTTTAACTATACTCGGTCATTTCTTATATATTCAATTAAAAAAATATTCTAAAATGATTTATTTTTCCTTATTTTTTTCCTATTTCAAATGAAACATGAACCACTACATCTTAGATTTATATATTAAACCCATGATATGTTGCAGAAAATCCCTAGATCGGAAAGAATAAGAAACTTCAAAACCTAAATGAAGTTTCTACATAGCTCATCTATTTTCTCCTTTACTCAAATCAGCAAAATAATGCAAATAATAAACCCAAAACCCCAAATAAATGTAATTCAAAACCCCACAAAAATATTCAAACTTGCATCAACCCATAGCTTGTGTGTGTGTGTGTGTTAGAGAGAGAGAGAGAGAGAGAGAGAGAGAGAGAGAGAGAGAGAGAGAGAGATTACATCAATTTTTTGTTGTTCGAGATGAGCGGCCAACAACTCTTCTTGTGATTGTGTCATGGTCGATTCTTGCAGATAATTGAGAGAAATGTGAGAGATGCTTAAAACCCTAGAGAGAGAGAGAGAGAGAAATGTTTGTGGCGAAATACTTGCAACAAATTTAAGGGTTACGAGTTGCCGTAAAAGCGGGTTTGTTGTAAGAAAACCTAACGATTTGATCGTCGGTATACTAAAGTCGTGCTTGTTTTTGCGCTTTCATTTTTCGAAAATGGTTAAATACGTTTTGCACCCCTGAAGTATAGCATATATAACACCTACCCCTTAAAGTATCATTTGTAACACTTACCCATCAACATCAATTATTTTATATTTTAAAATTTAAAACATAATAAACCTAACAATCTAATAATTATTGGATCATATAAAATTTAAAACTAACTAAAATTAAATTTATTGGAAAATAATTAAAAAGTAATATTTATATTGTATATTATTAGTTATGTATCGATTTCTTAAAATTTATCGATATGAATATATTCGATTAATTGGTCCAACAACAATTAAATGTTATTTATTAAGTATGTATCGAAAGCAAGATAATGTTTTTAAATTTTAAAATATTGTATTTCAACATTATTTCTTTTAATAGAATATAAAATTTTAAGGTATTGGAATTTAAAATAAAAAATAATTTGTACTTGAGGTAGGTAAGTGTTACAAATGATATTTCAAGGGGTAAGTATTACAAAGGGTATATTTTAGATGTCTAAACCGTATTTAACCCTTTCGAAAATATTTTAGTAGCGTTAGAGAAAATGTCTAAAAAATGGTTATGTTAACAGAAGGTTTCACTTTTCAAACAAAATAATATCTTAAAACATATATTTTAATATAATAATAATAATAATAATAATATATATATATATATATATATATATATATATATATATATATATATATATTAATACACACATTTGTGTGTGTGTGTGTGTTTGTTGTTTATTAATTTACCACTCCAAAAAAATTAAAAAATGGTTATCTTTATTCTCTATCTGAAAAGAAAAGAAAAGAGTGATAGGTTGGTTGAGCGTCTTCTTCCAATTAAATAAATTAAAATAATAATAGCCAATTCTCTTTTTTATTCTTTTTCTTTTTTCTAATAAAAGATTGTCTTTGACTTAATGTGTGATTGAAGTAAACCTTTGACATTTGACCTACACATTTTAATTGTCATTGAAGAATAAAATTTTACAAAACAAAAAATTAAATAAAAATCCACTCGTGGCATTATGTATTTCTTACAAAAGATGAATTACAAATTTAAACAAAAAATCAATAATTTAGTTTGACACAACTGAAAAGCTTTTATTGCCATTTTTTTCATTAGCTACTAATTAATATATGCCGACATTTGATCCACTTAGCAAAAAGAAAAAAAAGAAAAAAAGGATAAATTGCAACCACCTCCCTGAGGTAAAGCCTATTTACAAAAGCCCCCCTCATTTTTTTAATTACATCTAGTCCTCTACAGTTTGTAAATTTCATACATTCACACCCTTACAAAAGGTTGTTAATGTAAGAAATCTACAAATTACAAGAGGGTGGATGTAATTACAAAAAAAAAATAAAAAATTGAGGTTTTTTCGTAAATAAACTTTACCTCAGGAGCGATTGTAGTGAAAACTAACTCCCATTTAGTGTAAAATTGAGTAATTAGACACCACACCACACCTAATTACTTACACTGATTGTATTTCAATCGTAAATTTACACATAATCACGATGTACACACTCGTGTGTATTCGTGCTTAATAAGTAATTATTTAATTAGATCTACTGTGAATATCCGATCCAGGTGTAAGCATCTAAATGGTCGTGTAAAATTAGTATTCCGAAAAAAAACTCGAAATCTAAAAGAAACACGCAATCTTGTTCAATAAACAAAAATAGTTTTTGATGATCAAGACTTGATTATTACCACAAGAAAACATGACAACACAAAATTGACTTGTCTTTATCTCACAACTAGTAAGGAAAAAAACAGTTGATCTGCTCTCCAAAAAAAAGTTACTCCATTTTTTTTGAAAACCCTAAAATAAATAAAAAGTAAAAATAAATATTCCATTTCTCCACCCCATTAACCACTCACCCAATTTTTCCCATCTGTCTGTCTACACACAAACAAGTAAATTAAATTTAATTAAAAAAAAAAGAATGGAAAAAGCAGCCATTTTCTGAGAAGCAGCCGCACCAGTAAAATGGAGCATTGCTGAAGATATTTTCTGCAATGGGGAAGGCGGAGGATAGGCAATCTCTGCCGAGTACAGCTTTCGAAGCTGGTGGTACAACACCCCCAAATGCGGGGAGCTGCAATCGGTGCTGCTTGAGCTGCATTAGGTTGAAGAAGCTGGTGAATTTCAGATGCGTTTTCGCTTTGTTGCTTGGTGTTGCTGTGTTTTTGTCTGCTGTTTTTTGGCTGCCGTTTTTCCATTTTGGTAACCGTGAAGATCTGGATCTGGATTATGCAGGTTCGTCGGATTATTTTTTTATTTAATTATAAAATATATAAATAGAAGTTGTTGATTTTGGGGATAATTGATTATCAACATTATGCAGTGCATGCAGATCTGATTTTGGGATTTAGAGATGTTTTTTCTTTCTTAATTAGGTATTTGAACTGTAGTAATCTTGCTTACTTGTATTGAATTGAATCACTAGTAAACTGTGATTGCCAATCATTTAATTTTGCTTTACTTATATAGATAGAGTCTTCGATTTCTCGGGATTTCGATGCTAAACCGATATGTGATGTACAAATGCAAATGTAGTTTCCGAAATTAATCCATCGATCCACATTCATACGTATTAAAAATTCGAAAGCGTTTTCGAATTTGGTAATTTACATTCCGAAATCCGACAGGTTATGTATTACACTCTTTGGTATTTTATTTTTCTAAATTCGGTAATTCACTCTTATTTAGTCCTTGTAAATTCCATTTCTCTCGTCGTTTATTAGATGTAATAAGATATTTTATTTGATATTCGCCAGGCCATGATATAGTGGCAAGTTTTACACTAAAGAAACCGGCTTCTTTTCTCAAGGACTACATATTGACACTCGAGGACGATATTTTTGACGAGATGAGCTATTCTTCGACCAAGGTAATCATTTATTTACTTTATTGCCCCTTCTCGTTTCTCTTCCAGAAAGGATACTATAAAATGCTACTAATCGTAATTGTATTTTTTTTTTTTTGACAGATAGAAATAATATCTTTAGAATCAACGGCTGGATCGAACGTGACAAAGGTTGTGTTTGCGGTCGAGTCCGATGCAACAACGCAGAGTTTAATCAGAGCCTCGTTTGTGTCTCTAATTACGAACCAGTCGTTTCTTCATTTGACGGAATCTTTGTTCGGAGATCCATTTTCTTTCGATGTGCTCAAATTCAGAGGAGGGATTACTGCTAGCCCGGTCCAAAAGGCATTCCTCATGCAAAATGTTCAGATCCTCTTCAACTTCACATTGAACTTCTCGATCGATGAAATAGTAAATAATTTCGACGAACTCACTAGCCAACTCAAAACGGGCTTGCATTTGGCTCCATACGAGGTGTGCACATGGGACACGACATTCTTTTTTTTTTTTTTTCCCCTCTTGTTTCGATTACAATAGAGTTTATTGCATTTAGTACCCCCTGTATTATATCGAATTGCTATAGAACTCTGTGTCGTAAATATTAGTAAAACCCCCCCTATGATGCATTTTTTTTAGCACACAACTCCCTAAACGGTGAGTTTTTTAGGGATTAGTTTGCTAAAAAAATGCATCTTAGGGGGGATCTAGCAAATATTTATAACACGAGAAGTTTTTTAGCAACTAGACTAAAACACGAGGCCTGAGGGTACTGAATGCAATAAACCAATTCTGGAACAATGGTACTTCCATCGTATCATAAAAGTTCTTTTTCGTTTTCTGATTCTTTTTTTTTTGTGGGTGAAATGCAGAACTTGTACATAAAGCTGACGAATCTGAAGGGCTCGACAGTAGCTCCACCTACGACAATACAAGCGCAAGTTCTCTTGGCAGTGGGTATTAACCCTTCAAAATCGAGGTTAAAGGTGTTGGCTCAAACCATCACAGGTTCGGACACTAAAAACCTCGGACTGAACAACACGGTATTTGGTCGGGTCAAACAAGTTCGTCTCTCGTCTATACTACAACACTCCCTCGGTGCGGGACCCACACCATCCCCGTCACCATCGCCGTCACCAACAGCATCTCCTACATCGAAATTCCACCACCACTACCCCCAGCACCACCATCATCTTTCTCCTACCGTTTCGCCTTCACCGCCAGTTGGGGTAAGATCACCTGCATCTGCACCCGTGCCTGCACCAGCGCCCGTGAAAAATAAAGAAGCAGGACCCACCGCTTGTCCATGGAAGTACAAACATCCTCGTACTGCACCAGTTTATGCACCACATTCTTCTTCATCACCGCCGAAGCAAAAAGATCACATCACACTCGCACCCAAAATTTCTCCATTTCATGCAAAAACCCCGTCTAGGCGGGCCCCACCAAAGGTTGAGTTTCATGCCAGGTCACCAGATTCGATGCCGTTAATTTCGCCCTAC